>NC_053027.1:392485714-392607247 GCF_003073215.2 Triticum urartu | reverse complement strand
CTCTACGTTCAAATACAATGGGTGCAAAACAGTTGCACACGCGGAATACTCAGGTTAAACTTGATGAACCTAGCATATAACAGATATGGCCTGGGAACACGGAGACCGAAAGGTCGAGCGTGAATCATATAGTAGATATGATCAACGTAGTGATGTTCACCATTGAAACTACTCCATCTCACGTGATGATCGGACATGGTTTAGTTGATTTGGATCACGTGATCACTTAGAGGATTAGAGGGATGTCTATCTAAGTGGGAGTTCTTAAGTAATATGATTAATTGAACTTTAATTTATCATGAACTTAGTCCTGATAGTATTTTGCAACTCATGTTGTAGATCAATAGCTCGCGTTGTTGCTTCCCTGTGTTTATTTTGATATGTTCCTAGAGAAAACTAAGTTGAAAGATGTTAGTAGCAATGATGCGGATTGGATCCGTGATCTGAGGTTTATCCTCAATGCTGCACAGAAGAATTATGTCCTTGATGCACCGCTAGGTGACAGACCTATTGCAGGAGCAGATGCAGACGTTATGAATGTTTGGCTAGCTCAATATGATGATTACTTGATAGTTTAGTGCACCATGCTTAAACGGCTTAGAATCGGGATTTCAAAGACATTTTGAACGTCATGGACCATATGAGATGTTCCAAGAGTTGAAGTTAATATTTTAAGCAAATACCCGAGTTGAGAGATATGAAGTCTCCAACAAGTTCTATAGCTAAAAGATGGAGGAGAATAGCTCAAGCAGTGAGCATGTGCTCAGATTGTCTGGGTACTACAATCGCTTGAATCAAGTGGGAGTTAATCTTCCAGATAAAATATTGATTGACAGAATTCTCTAGTCACCATCACCAAGTTAGTAGAACTTCATGATGAACTATGATATGCAAGGGATAACGGAAACAATTCCCAAGCTCTTCGTAATGCTGAAATCGACGAAGGTAGAAATCAAGAAAAATATCAAGTGTTGATGGTAGACAAGACCAGTAGTTTCAAGAAAAGGGCAAAGGGAAGAAGGGGAACTTCAAGAAGAACGGCAAGCAAGTTGCTGCTCAAGTGAAGAAGCCCAAGTATGGTCCTAAGCCTAAGACTAAGTGCTTCTACTGCAAAGGGACTGGTCACTGGAAGCGGAACTGCCCCAAGTATTTGGCAGATAAGAAGGATGGCAAAGTGAACAAAGGTATATTTGATATACAGATTATTGATGTGTATTTTACTAGTGTTCGTAGCAACCCCTCGGTATTTGATACTGGTTCAGTTGCTAAGAGTAGTAACTCGAAACGGGAGTTGCGGAATGAACATAGACTAGTTAAGGGTGAAGTGACGATGTGTGTTGGAAGTGGTTCCAAGATTGATATGATCATCATCGCACACTCCCTATACTTTTGGGATTAGTGTTGAACCTAAATAAGTGTTATTTGGTGTTTGCGTTGAGCATGAATATGATTTGATCATGTTTATTGCAAGACGGTTATTCATTTAAGTAAGAGAATAAATTGTTGTTCTGTTTACATGAATAAAACCTTATATGGTTACACACCCAATGAAAATGGTTCATTGGATCTCAATCATAGTGATACACATATTCATAATATTGAAACCAAAAGATGCAAAGTTAATAATGATGGTGCAATTTATTTGTGGCACTGTCGTTTAGGTCATATTGGTGTAAAGCGCATGAAGAAAATCCATGCTGATGGGCTTTTGGAATCACTTGATTATGAATCAGTTGATGCTTGCGAACCATGCCTCATGGATAAGATGACTAAGACTCCGTTCTCCAGAACAATGGAGCGAGCAACAGATTTGTTGGAAATCATACATACTGATGTATGTGGTCCGATGAATATTGAGGCTCGTGGCAGGTATCATTATTTTCTTATCTTCACAGATGATTTGAGCAGATATGAGTATATCTACATGATGAAACACAAGTCTGAAACATTTGAAAAGTTCAAAGAATTTCAGAGTGAAGTGGAGAATCATCGTAACAAAAATGAAAGTTTCTACGATATGATCGCAGAAGTAAAATATTTGAGTTACGAGTTTGGCCTTCAGTTAAAAACAATGTGAAATAGTTTCACTACTCACGCCACCTGGAACACCACAGCATAATGGTGTGTCCAAACGTCATAACCGTACTTTATTAGATATGGTGCGATCTATGATGTCTCTTACCGATCTACCACTATCGTTTTGGGGTTATGCATTAGAGACAGCTGCATTCACGTTAAATAGGGCACCATCTAAATCCGTTGAGATGACACCGTATGAACTATGGTTTGGCAAGAAACCTAAGTTGTCATTTCTTAAAGTTTGAGGTTGCAATGCTTATGTGAAAAAGTTTCAACCTGATAAGCTCTAACCCAAATCGGAGAAGTGCGTCTTCATAGGATACCCAAAAGAAAATGTTGGGTACATTTTCTATCACAGATCCGAAGGCAATATATTCATTGCTTTGAATGGATCCTTTCTAGAAAAGGAGTTTCTCTCAAAAGAAGTGAGTGGGAGGAAAGTAGAACTTGATGAGGTAACTATACCTGCTCCCTTATTGGAAAGTAGTTCATCACAGAAATCTGTTCCTGTGACTACTACACCGATTAGTGAGGAAGCTAATGATGATGACCATGTAACTTCAGATCAAGTTACTACCAAACCTCGTAGGTAAACAAGAGTGAGATCCGCACTAGAGTGGTACGGTAATCCTGTTCTGGAGGTCATGTTACTTGACCATGACGAGCCTACGAACTATGAGGAAGCGATGATGAGCCCGGATTCCGCGAAATGGCTTGAGGCCATGAAATCTGAGATGAGATCCATGTATGAGAACAAAGTATGGATTTTGATTGACTTGCCCAATGATCGGCGAGCCATTGAGATTAAATGGATCTTCAAGAGGAAGACGGACGCTGATAGTAGTGTTACTATCTACAAAGCTAGAATTGTCGCAAAAAAGTTTTTCGACAAGTTCAAGGTGTTGACTACGATGAGAGTTTCTCACTCGTATCTATGCTTAAGTCTGTCCGAATCATGTTAGCAATTGCCGCATTTTATGAAATCTGGCAAATGGATAAACAAAACTGCATTCCTTAATGGATTTATTAAAGAAGAGTTGTATATGATGCAACCAGAAGGTTTTGTCAATCCTAAAGGTACTAACAAAATATGCAAGCTCCAGCGATTCATCTATGGACTGGTGCAAGCATCTCGGAGTTGGAATATACGCTTTGATAAGTTGATCAAAGCATATAGTTTTATACAGACTTGCGGTGAAGCCTGTATTTACAAGAAAGTGAGTGGGAGCACTACAGCATTTCTGATAAGTATATGTGAAAGACATATTGTTGATCGGGGATAATGTAGAATTATTCTGCAAAGCATAAAGGAATGTTTGAAAGGAGTTTTTCAAAGAAAGACCTCGGTGAAGCTGCTTACATATTGAGCATCAAGATCTATAGAGATAGATCAAGACGCTTGATAAGTTTTTCAATGAGTACATACCTTGACAAGATTTTGAAGTAGTTCAAAATGGAACAGTCAAAGAAGGAGTTCTTGCCTGTGTTACAAAGGTGTGAAGTTGAGTAAGACTCAAAACCCGACCACGGCAGAAGATAGAGAGAGAATGAAAGTCATTCCCTATGCCTCAGCCATAGGTTCTATAAAGTATGTCATGCTGTGTACCAGACCTATTGTATACCCTGCCCTGAGTTTGGCAAGGGAGTACAATAGTGATCTAGGAGTAGATCACTGGACATTGGTCAAAATTATCCTTAGTGGAATAAGGATATGTTTCTCGATTATGGAGGTGACAAAAGGTTCGTCGTAAAGGGTTACGTCGATGCAAGTTTTGGCACTGATCCAGATGACTCTAAGTCTCAATCTGGATACATATTGAAAGTGGGAGCAATTAGCTAGAGTAGCTCCATGCAAAGCATTGTTGACATAGAAATTTGCAAAATACTTACAGATCTGAATGTGGCAGACCCGTTGACTAAACTTCTCTCACAAGCAAAACATGATCACACCTCAGTACTCTTTGGGTGTTAATCACATAGAGATGTGAACTAGATTATTGACTCTAGTAAACCCTTTGGGTGTTGGTCACATGTCGATGTGAACTATGGGTGTTAATCACATGGTGATGTGAACTATTGATGTTAAATCACATGGCGATGTGAACTAGATTATTGACTCTAGTGCAAGTGGGAGACTGAAGGAAATATGCCCTAGAGGCAATAATAAAGTTATTATTTATTTCCTTATATCATGATAAATGTTTATTATTCATGCTAGAATTGTATTAACCGGAAACATAATACATGTGTGAATACATAGACAAACAGAGTGTCACTAGTATGCCTCTACTTGACTAGCTCGTTGATCAAAGATGGTTATGTTTCCTAACCATAGACATGAGTTGTCATTTGATTAACGGGATCACATCATTAGGAGAATGATGTGATTGACTTGACCCATTCCGTTAGCATAGCACTTGATCGTTTAGTTTGTTGCTATTGCTTTCTTCATGACTTATACATGTTCCTATGACTATGAGATTATGCAACTCCCGTTTACCGGAGGAACACTTTGTGTGCCACCAAACGTCACAACGTAACTGGGTGATTATAAAGGTGCTCTACAGGTGTCTCCGGAGGTACTTGTTGGGTTGGCGTATTTCGAGATTAGGATTTGTCACTCCGATTGTTGAAGAGGTATCTCTGGGCCCTCTCGGTAATGCACATCACTTAAGCCTTGCATGCATTGCAACTAATGAGTTAGTTGCAGGATAATGTATTACGGAACGAGTAAAGAGACTTGCCGGTAACGAGATTGAACTAGGTATTGAGATACCGACGATCGAATCTCGGGCAAGTAGCATACCGATGACAAAGGGAACAACGTATGTTGTTATGCGGTCTGACCGATAAAGATCTTCATAGAATATGTGGGAGCCAATATGAGCATCCAGGTTCCGCTATTGGTTATTGACCGGAGACGTGTCTCGGTCATGTCTACATTGTTCTCGAACCCGTAGGGTCCGCACGCTTAAGGTTTCGATGACAGTTATATTATGAGTTTATGCGTTTTGATGTACCGAAGGAGTTCGGAGTCCCGGATGAGATCAGGGACATGACAAGGAGTCTCGAAATGGTCGAGACGTAAAGATCGATATATTGGACGACTATATTCGGACATCGGAAAGGTTCCGAGTGATTCGGGTATTTTTTGGAGTACCGGAGAGTTACGGGAATACGTATTGGGCCTTATTGGGCCATACGGGAAAGAAGGAAAAGGGCCTCAAGGGTGGCCGCACCCCTCCCCTTGGTCTGGTCCGAATTGGACTAGGGAAGGGGGGCGCCCCCTTCCTTCCTTCTCCTTTTCCCTTCCTCTTTTCCTATTCCATATCGGAGGTGGAATCCTACTAGTACTACGGAGTCCTAGTAGGACTCCACACTTGGCGCGCCCCCTCCTAGGGCCGGCCTCCTCCTCCCTTGCTCCTTTATATACGGGTGCAGGGGGGCACCCCAAAGACACAACAATTGATCCTTGAGATCTATTGGCCGTGTGTGGTGCCCTCCTCCACCATAATCCTCGATAATATTGTAGCGGTGCTTAGGCGAAGCCCTGCGATGGTAGAACATCAAGATCGTCACCATGTCGTCGTGCTGACGGAACTCTTCCCTGACATTCTGCTGGATCGGAGTCCGGGGATCGTCATCGAGCTGAACGTGTGCTAGAACTCGGAGGTGCCGTAGTTTCGGTGCTTGATCGGTCGGGCCGTGAAGACGTACGACTACATCAACTGCGTTGTGCTAACGCTTCCGCTTCCGGTCTACGAGGGTACGTAGACAACACTCTCCCCTCTCGTTGCTATGAATCACCATGATCTTGCGTGTGTGTAGGAATTTTTTTGAAATTACTACGTTCCCCAACAATTCGGACATCGGAAAGGTTTCGAGTGATTCGGGTTTTTTCGGAGTACCGGAGAGTTACAGGAATACGGGGAAGAAGTATTGGGCCTCATGGGCCAAGTGGTGGAAGAGAGGAGGCCGGGCGCGCAGCCCCCCTCGCCCAAACCGAATTGGACTAGGGGGCGGCCCCGCTTTCCTCCTTTCCTCCCTCTCCTTCCTTCTCCCTTTACCCCTTCCTTTCCTCCTCCTAGTAGGAGTAGGAAAGGGGAGTCCTACTCCTACTAGGAGGAGGACTCCTCCTCCTGGCGCGTCCTACAGGGCCCAGCCGGCCTCCCCCCTTGCTCCTTTATATACGGGGGTAGGGGGCACCCTAGAACACACAAGTTGATCATTGATCCCTTAGCCGTGTGCGGTGCCCCCCTCCACCATAATCCACCTCGATCATATCGTAGCGGTGCTTAGGCGAAGCCCTGCGTCGGTAGAAACATCATCACTGTCATCACGCCGTCGTGTTGACGGAACTCTCACATGAAGCTCTGTTGGATCGGAGTTCGTGGGACGTCATCGAGGTGAACGTGTGCTGAACTCGGAGGTGTCGTGCGTTCGGTACTTGGATCGGTCGGATCATGAAGATGTTCGACTACATCAACCGCATTCTCATAACGCTTCCGCTTACGGTCTACGAGGGTACGTGGACGATACTCTTCCCTCTCGTTGCTATGCATCACCATGATCTTGCGTGTGCATGGGGAAAATTTTGAAATTACTATGTTCCCCAACACGAGCTACCATCTCCGGCAAGATCACATCGGCATCGACACCATCACCAAAAAGAACGTGAACGTCAAGAGCTCAACACCAAAAACCACTCAGCGACTTCACCATCTCCCTTGGCATCTTCGCCAAGCGACTTCAAGGCATCTTCACCTATGGACATACGGCATCTTCGCCCACAAGCACTTCAATAGAAGCTCCCCAAGCTCAAGTTCGCGACTTCCACACGCTACTACGACCTCGACATCGAACACGCAATTCCTTTCTATGGGACTCAAGAACCCGAGGAGTATCTCGAGTGGGAGCGCCTAATGGACGACTACCTCAAGCTACATCAAGTCCCTCCCGGAGATCAAGTGAAGTGTGCCACAAGGAACTTCCACGACTACGTGTCCACATGGTGGCTTCACACACCTTCGGAGACCTACGACATGAGTTGGCCCAAGACGAAGAGAGACTTGCGGCGAGAGTTCGTGCCTCCAACCTACACGGAACAACTTCTACGCCAATTGGAGAACACCATCCAAGGATCCAAGTCTAGCGATGCGTACTTCAAGGAGATGAAGAATGCCTTGCGACGAGCCGGCATGGACAACCCCATTTTGATGAAGTTCTACTTCATGATGAGATTGAACAACGACATCTCCAAGACTATCTTCCTCGAGAACTACAAGTCCCTCGACGACAATAACATTGGTGCTCTCAAGGCGGAACAAGAACTCATGAAGGCCAAGGCTTCTCCACCCCAAGCACACTTCGCGGCGACCAAGCTCTACGACAACGAGCATGAGGATAGTACCACCAAGATGTCCAAGCCCCACGAGCTCCAAGACAATGCTCCCAAGTTCGACTTCACCGCCATCCCTCTTTGTGGCATTGATGGTGCCGAGTCTACTTCGACTCTTTTTCAAGACGGTGTGGCGACGACTACGACTATGGAGTCAATCAAGGAACATGCTTTGGAGGCGAGCGACATGGTGACGAGCAAGGATGATGCTTCCATCTTAGGAGGCGAGAGTGATGATGTGCCATCTTCGGCCTTCATCCACGGCGACGACAACGAGACGGTTGAGAATGGGATTTTCCCTTCGACCACGGCGACATGTGATGACTTGAGTGACTTTAGCCACCATATTGAGAGTGAGAGTGACTTCACCACTAGCCCCATATATGATGAGTTGCCCCAATTCCCATGTGAGGAGAGCCACAACCCCCACCACTTGAGCGAGATGAGTGACTCCACCATACATGAGATTGAGTGCACCTATTTTGAGGGAGTGAGTGAACCACCACATAGAGAGAGTGAGATAGTTGATAGGTCATGTGAGGCCACTTTCAACACTAACGACTTGACCTCTACCTCTATTGTGTCTTCTCATTTGGTGCTAGGTCCCATCTATGATGACGCGCCGATTCGCGAAGACTTCGTCCTCCCTTTGGACAAGACGATGGCCATGGTGGAATATGATGCACCCCACACATGGTTCCATCAAGATGAAGATGACCACCATTTGGTCTTTCCCACCTCACCTACACCACATGAGTGGAATGACAAAGGTAACATAGGTGAAGGTGATGCTCTAGTCCCGCTAGTGTACATTCTTGACATTGATTGCTTGCATGATGTTGATCAACCTATTACGATGCTTCATGCTAGTGCGACATCCCCATGCGATGATTTACCCATTTATGATGAGTATGATGATTGCCATGTGGAGTCTATTAGTTGTGATGCCATGTTACATAGGCTTTTTTGTGATAATTCTCTCGGTCACATCATGTTTGCACATCTGCTTGACTTGTCATATGCTATGCATGAGATCAATCATATGTCATATTTGCAATCTCTTCATAATGACTATGCATATGCTATTAAAATTAACCCAATTTGCACTTATGGCATAGATGACAAGCCCATGGTTATTGGCATTTGTTTTTCTTGTGATGATATTGATATGCTCCCTTTGCATCATTTATCTCATATGCCATGCCATGACCACCTAGCTTCGGATATGCATTGTTTTGGATGTTGTCCATTTTCTCCATATGATGTTTCCAATATTGCTCATGAGGAGACCCCCATAGTTTCCTCATACATTTTAGGAGATTTTGATCCATCCCATTCATTGCATGATCCCAATACTTGTGTGCACCATATGCTTCCCATGAATAAACATGCTATTGATGTGCCATATACTTGTATGCTCCATTTGCATCCCCATCGTGTTATACACAATAACTATTCTTTCATGATGGATGGCATGTTCCTATACCATGCATCAAATTTCTTTGAGCGATGCTTATCTTGTGCTAACTCTTACGTGCACATGCACATCATGATGGATGATGTGTACATTTACCACACACTCAGTTTATTTCGTTGTGTTTCTTTTTTGTAGGTACCAATGAATACTTGTCAACCTCGCAATCCCACGAGCTGACAAAACGAGCTCTAGAGAGCAATGATGACTTGGGATCCCATGGATTGTCCGTCCCACCGCTCTCTTCGCGCAAAGACTTCACGCATTTCTTTTACATGGCCCTCACTTGGCTATGGGTTGTTTTCCATTATATATCCTTTGCCCATCTTGTCATGTTCACTTTGCATGATATTCTCATTACTATGCCTTTGGCATGCATTTGTGACCCATGCTTTGCATTACACATGATGATTGATTCTAATACTTGTATGTGTATTTGCAAGCTTGGTGGAGATATCACTTGTTATTGTCATGTTTGCTTTGTGCCCCATGCCTATGATTTTACTATGGTTGCTTGCCTTGTTGCATCACCGATGATTCATACTTGCTCGCTTCATGTGGTTGATGACAACCATCTACATGCTTTGCACGACATGATTGTTATTGCTTCTTGTCATATATCTCCATGTGTTGCCTCTCTCATGTTAGACAATTTGCCATGTATTGAGTGCAACAATGATTCTAATTTTGCTCATGAGATTGCCCCCATAGCATTCTCACATATATTTGGAGATTTTGACATATTTCTTTTGAAGCATGCTTGTCTTACCTCTTTGCACCATATACCTAGTTCCATGAATATAGCCATTGTTGCATCATTTTATTCATGCACTTGTGCTTCTAATGGTTATGTGCAAGAGAAGAGAACCATCATGATGGATGATGTGTTTATCTACCATGCGCATACATTCTTTGCTTTCTTGTGTGCATGTGTAGGATACTTGGACCTTGTGTCGACTTTCGCTTCACATGAGTTGACCATTCGAGCTCTTAAGAGCGAGCCTCATACATTCGACCACGACTCGCTTCTCCAACACCTTTCCTACCACTTCGGCATTGTGAAGAATGCACAAGGACACGCCTTCAAGTGTTTGTTGTCTTTGCTCCTTTTGAAGGAATCCCAAGACGATGCGACATTGGAGAGTGCCCATTTCGAGCTTCAAGATGACGAGAACTTGGTGATCGACCACTCCTACATGGTGACGCCATCTCTTTCCCATGGTGATTTGGATTTTGATCCGAGGTCGAATCTTTCCCAAGGGGGAGGACATGATGCGGAGCATCCTATGGACATCACCATGTCAAGAGTTCATTCGGCAAGTGACACGTGCCACATCTACTTCACATACATAAAGGTGAATCATCTCCTTCACACGTGCTCATTTGACCCCTTCGAGGATGGTATACTACTTGACACTTCTCCCGTGTGCATGCATAGGTATTGTCGGAGCTTCATGGACGACGAGGAGGAATGCAAGCGCCAAGGAACAACTACACCATCCACGAGGGAAGCGTGGAAGAGAAGGAAGAAGAAGCGCGGACAAGCTTCTGGAAAGCCCAGAACTTCCGGCCCCCGGACCTTCTGGCCTACCCGGAACCTCCGGCCCCCGGAGTCCAGACCAGCCCCGAGCTCGCCAACTCTCTAAATAGCCCGGAGCCTGGCCGGAACCTGCCTGGAACTTCCGGCCCTGCCCGGAACTTCCGGCCCTGCCTACGCGCAGACACTCGGGCCGAAGCCCATGTACCCTTTCGCCACCCACTTACCCATTCGTGGACCTAGACTATATATACTCCTTCACCTCCTCCTTTCTAGGGTTAGCAAAGTAGTAGCTCATTTAGAGATAGAGCTTTCCTCATCCATATCAGATCTACTCCTTGAGAGAGACTGCGGCCCCTCTTCGGAGAAGATCCACTTGGATTCAAGACCTCCTCACGGAGAAGGTTACCATTTGTATCGTCCCTTGTTGATCGTGGATCTTGTATCTCCTCTCGTGTTTCGAGGATCTAGCACATGTGTGACTTAATCTTGTTGGTTTGAGTGTTTCTCTTTGTGCCCCTTTGTGATTTCCCCTCGTGTTTCCCCTCGTGTTCTTTGTGTTCATCGTGGGATCCGCTCTTTTCGTGAAAGATCGGCCACATAGGGTTCCACCCTACATCAAAACTAGAACTTTTGTTGCTAAAAACATACTACTTCCTCCAGTCCATATTACTTCTTGCTCAAATGAATGTATCTAGCATTAAAATATGTCTAGATACATTTGTTTAAGTGACAAGTAATATGGATATGAGAGAGTAGAACTTTTAACCTTTGAAAGAGAACTATTTGCATGATACCCCATTAGACGTCAAACTTCAAAGAGTCGGTGCAAACCATGAAGGTGTTTGTTCAAACTTTAAACTTTGAATAGATCAAATTAATGTCATTGGTTTTAATGCGACTCAACACTTACAAAGTTTTAAGGTTGCAACTCAACAATTGGAGATTAACTCATACATGGATGAATCATACTAATCTTTTGCCAATTAGTTAACATCTAAACATGAAGTTGAAGATACAAAGTTTTGAGTATAATACAATAAACGGAGATATAACACAGTAGTGTTGATAGTAGATCTGTAGAGTGCAGACGTGCAAAATTGCATCTCACTGACCTAGGGTTCATACAAACTGAAAATGAAAACATTGGTTTTGTATAAACAAGAAAAGAGGGGCAATGGAGAGAATGCATGGCTTACCTCACTACAGGTTGCCTCCTTGGTTGTCGGAGTCGCGGTCGATACCGGGATTGGAGGAGAGGCGTTGTAAGCAGAGAGCTGAGAAGCGGGGAGCACGGCGACACATGCCTTTTGTTGGGGCACATAAGTGTGGTATGGGTGGGCGCGACCGGGTTGGGTGTGGGGATATGCACGAGCTAGTAGCCTTAGGATGGACTACTAGTGGGTCGAATGCACATCTAGTTGGGGGCCATGCTGGCTGAGAATAGTGTTTTGGCTTGTATTAAGAAAAAAATATTGTGTAGGTTGTGTCGAATTTGTTATAGTTTTAGGGGGGGCAAATCAGCCGCTTCCATGACCGTTCGATTATGCCACATCGACTGTCCACTTCACAACACATAGCATCACCAACAACCCTGATCCTAGGCAGCACTTCCAGCAACCATTTATGTTGTGAGCCGCATCGTCGTTTTGCCCCCGCACTCGCAAACGGGACAAGCAAAATGATCGTCGTTGTTGCAACATCGCTTCCCTCCTTGTTCCATCCTCCACTCATTTTTCGCATTGTGCGACCTCTCCTCCATGCTCGAGTGATTGCAACATCATGGGCATCATCTTCGTGGGATTGCATCAAACGTTGTCATCCTCGAAGCATTGAGGTGGGTGTCGTGAGCCATGTTGCAACGCAACGTCATTGCTTCTCCATTAGGTGCAGGTTGGTGGTGCCGCTCACCTTTGGTAATCAGCAATATGTCGGTCGCCTTGTAGCAACACACATATGTCGCCTTGTAGCAGTGCAACTGTCGATTTGTAGCATCAGTGGCGCCCCCTTGCAATCGTTTCTGTCTTCCACGACACACCGACGGCTGCCTCCCTTGAAGCTTAGCCGGCCTGCAGCATCTAGCGTCACCCCTTGTTGCTTTGTAGCATTAGTGAGTTTGCAACATCCGCCACTGTAGCATTTGTTGATGCAGTATCCGCCGTCAACGCTCACAACATCGACGAACGCCATGCAGCAGCCCATGCCCACTTGCAACAGCGAAGACGCCCATGGTTTACCTTGCGGCACAGAGACAGTGCCATGGTGAGAGGAGAGAAAATAAGAGGAATGAGAGGAAGTTCGTTGCACTAATCTGGGGGTAGAGTTGAACATGTGGTTAGGATTATTGTTAAAGGAAAGTGTGTCTGATGGACGAGGCGGTTAATGGGCGAACAGCCCAACCCTTGCAACCACCTACAGCTCCAGGTGGCGAAGAGCCGACATCGAGGTGCCAAACCTTCCCGTCGATATGGACTCTTGGGGAAGATCAGCATGTTATCCCTAGAGTAACTTTTATCCGTTGAGCGACGGCCCTTCCACTCGGCACCGTCGGATCACTAAGGCCGACTTTCGTCTCTGCTCGACAGGTGAGTCTTGCAGTCAAGCTCCTTCGAATTAGTCGAAATAGATCCTTCCCCATAGTTTTTTTTTTATCCTCAACATAGTTTTAGCCCTTTTTTTCTTTGATATATAATCCTTTAAGGAAACAATTGTTCCATGAGATAACGGAGATCCAACATGATTATTTACGCTAATTCTAGAGAGTGCACGTTCACCATGGGCTCCTGACGGCTCGTCGCATGTTGCCATGGGAGGACATCGACGTCAAAGTTTTATTACTTCCTAGGACTCGATGGATGTGATCATTGTATGCAGAGATAGTGAAATGTGTGGACTTTTTGACAATTCTTTCAATACAATGAAAAAAATCCAAAAGGGGAAATAGGAAAAGTGAAATTTCATCATTGCCCACATTCAAATGAGGCACGACTCGCGAGCTTTATTCAAGCGTCACCGCATAAACTGCTACTCTTCAATTGCTTTGACATAGTAATTTTATTCCCAAAAATCAACTCATCACCATCACAATTTTATGGAAAACACTAGGAAAAGCCCATATGCGACGAAGATTTTTTGTTGCGGTTGGAATAAGAATAAGGCCAAATACATAAACTGGAATTTCATCATGTCACAAAAATATCAGAAGCCTCTCAAAAACACAGCAGCCTCTTTTGATCTAACTGCTTCAATTCAAAGGAATTCAATGTTTTGGCTTATCAAATTCTCTATCGGGCCATGAGGATTCAAAAAGACAGAAACAAAACCAATATTGTTTCTTTAGTGGTCCATTGTAGATTTTGCCCTGCTGCTTCGCTAACATACAAGGTGCCACCACGAAACAATCTCATTACTTCAGCAAACACATGGAAAGACAAGATAACCATAAGATAACTTTGCAATCGCAAGAGACCGGAATGACATGTTATGGATAACTCAAGAAGATGAGTGAAAATGACTCATGATTTAGTTCAAGCACATAATACCACCAAAATGTGAGCTCTAAGCCCAACCAACCATCAGGATACATCCAATAAAAGGTTTTTAGCTGACATAATTCCATACAAAAATTTATTCTCAGAAGAAGAGGCTTTGAACACTCCTCTGGGGCAAACCACTCTCCCCAGTAACTTCATGCCTCTCATTTACTTGGAGCTGTGCATGTGACGGATGAGGTCGACCACACGGGTGCTGCATACGGAGAAAATTGAGGATTCAGCAAGTTGATTTCTGCATAGAAGTATAACCTTAACTGCAAGAGCCATAGAAGGTGCCACTGACCTGTATCCCCACTCGTTGTCGTACCAGGAGACAAGCTTGACAAAGTTGTCGTTCAGAGCAATCCCGGCCTTGGCATCAAAGATGCTGGACCTGTTATGGGTAAAGTGGCATCATTAGCGAAGTCAGATGAGTACACACATAGGCAATCAAAATGGACCCATTAATAAAGAGTAGTATGGTTATTGTCAAAGCAATGGTAAACACCTGTTGTCACCCTGGAAGTCAGTGGAAACAAGGTCCTCATCCACGTAACCCAAAATGCCCTTGAGGTTTCCCTCAGACTCCTCCCTGTAAAATCAGATCACTACACATCAATACTGCTCATAGCTGGTATGTGGCCCAAATACCAAAACCAGAAACCATATGTGCATCAAAGTAAAGGAAATTGTTCCTGGTTGGTGGCGTTACTCACTTGATAGCAGCCTTAATCTGATCATAGGTTGCTGGCTTCGCAAGTCTAACAGTCAGATCAACAACAGAAACATCAACAGTAGGAACACGGAAGGCCATTCCAGTCAACTTTCCGTTAAGCTCTGGGAGCACCTTGCCAACAGCCTGCAGGAAATCAAACAGTTACGATTAAATGGTAATCCATCTTACAGATTATTATATTAAGCTACAGTGTTCAAACAGATAACTGATGATACAATAGAAGGCCAGCTGAATATACCTTTGCGGCACCAGTGCTGCTTGGAATGATGTTGAAGCTGGCAGCCCTTCCACCTCTCCAGTCCTTGCTGGAAGGACCATCAACAGTCTTCTGGGTTGCTGTAAATTCAAATTTCAGCCACACATAAGCATACTAGTCTAAGATAGAATATAAAATGTTGAAGAAAAAACCCAGTGTAATGCATTACCAGTCATGGCATGAACTGTGGTCATCAAACCCTCAACAATGCCAAACCTGTCATTGATAACCTGAAAGAAACAAATTATCAGCATACCATTCCCAATATTGGCGGTTGGTTTGAGCAGCACAAAACTGCAATGATAAGCACCTTAGCAAGAGGAGCAAGGCAGTTAGTGGTGCAACTAGCGTTGGAGACAATGTCGATGTCAGACTTGTATTCCTTCTCATTGACACCACAGACAAACATGGGAGCATCTTTGCTGGGAGCAGAAATGATGACCTTCTTGGCACCACCCTGAAAGTGGTGACACAGAAAACTAATTTAGTACAAATATACACAAGAAAGGTTCAGGTACCATGAAATGGAAACTGTGAACGAATGTACCTTAATGTGAGCTGCAGCCTTGTCCTTGTCAGTGAAAACACCGGTGGACTCAACAACGTACTCAGCACCAGCAGCAGCCCATGGGATCTCCTCAGGGTTCCTACATCAGGACATTGTATGATAAGCCTGTATACCTTAAAATGAAAACCAATTGCATGCCCACAAAAATGAACGGTAACAAACCTGCAGCCAAACACAGCTACCTCCTTCTGGCCGAAGAGAAGGGTCTTGGAGTCCTTCACCTTAACTTCATGGTGCTTCCACTGTCCATGGACAGTGTCATACTTGAACATGTAGGTCTGCAAGTTACAAGCACATAATTCAGAACCATAATATGAACCAGAGGACAATTAGTAGCTCTATGTTTTAATTAATAAGTACTAACTGGCACGGGGCCTGCATGTGTCTTATTTAGAAAAATAAAAGAGAATACTACCAGGTGTACAACAGTATAAATCTATTTTAAATACCACAATGGAACAATAGTCACTGCGTGGAACAAATAGATTCCTCAAATCTGGAACTACAAAATTATTCTCCACTGGAAGTGAGGAATATAACGTATGCAAAAGGCACTTGCAAAGCAGATCTAAAAGTCGTTTCCAAAAACTAAGAAACATACACATGTAGCAACATTTAAGGTAACCTAGTAGATTCATAAACATCACGAGTTAACATGCTTAGGATTGTGTAGGATTGTGTAGCAAAGCATCAGCGTGTAACGAGAAAAGCAAATCCGATCAGGTTTAGTACAGATCTAAGCTCACAATCGCCAATCCATAAACGGGTCCCATGCACGAATCCACAACGACCCTACCATACAAACCTACAGATCTCATGAGCAATGAGATTCGAGAACGATACCATGTAGTCGGTGGTGATGAAGGGGTCGTTGACGGCGACGAGCTCGACATCGGGGCTCTGGAGCGCAACCCTGGCCACAAGCCTGCCGATCCGGCCGAAACCTGCAGCGCAAAGCAAAAATCCATCCATCAGAGAACGAACCCACGGAAGCAACCAACAGAGAAGCAAACCAGATCAGATCGGAGGCCCGAGCTCACCATTGATGCCGATCTTGATCGGAGCTGCGCAAACCACGGAAAATTCCAGCAAAAGGAAGGAACAACAATCAGCCAAAGCACCACGAGAAATCGAAATAGTAGAACAGCTAATAAGGTGCTCGGGGTGACGGGGTTACCCATGGGGAAGGAAATCTGGAGCTGCGACGGACGGAGGGGAGGTTGAGAACAGATCGAGGATTGGGACGGCTACTCGAGATTGCGATGCGATTAGCGAGGCCGGGGGGGGCGTTTATATAACGGGTGGTTTCATTGGGTGGCCGGGCCCGCAGGGCGGCGCGGGTTGCGGATCGCCATCTGTTTCTCCGCTACCGGGAATGGAATCGGTGGGTGGCTGACGGGTGGGGTCGGGCGAGGAGCGGCGCGATGGTTTCGAGAAGGTTCCTGTGGGTGCGTGGGACGGGGCGAACGTTGGAGCCTTGGAAACACTGGACCGCTGCTGGGTTTGGCTCCGCTAACCCACGGCCTGTGAGAAACTCCCGACGCCGTGCGATCCAAGCGAACCAACCGGACGGAAGTGCCCCCAACCCAAACGAGCGGCGACGAGATGGACGGCGGCGGCGGTGGCGGCGGAAGCACAAGCGGCGACGATGGGAAGCAGGAGAAGCACCTGGTGCTTGCCCACAAGCTCTTCCTGCTCTCCCACCCCGACGTCGACGACCTCTCCAAGGTCGACCTCCGCTCCGACGTCCTCTCGGCCGTCAAATCCGATGGTACCGCACCGCACCGTCCCGCCCCCCTCGCCGCTCATCCAGTGTGCCAGCTAAACTGATCTGTCTTTTGCCGTGGGGTTGATTGCCAGACATGGCGCCACTGTTCGAGTCGCTGGCCGCCGCGGGCGTGCTGGAGCCGGATGCCGTGCTGCTCTCCGAGATGCGCGCCAGGATCGACGAGGAGATCCGCAAGCTCGATGAGAAGTGAGTGGGTTTGTCCTCTCGTTCTGCTTACTTTCTTTTGTAGAGCCCAGCCTAGTGCTACGGGTTCTAGACGTGGTCAAAAGTAGACGATAGATCTTGTCAGTAAATTGCTTTGCGATGGCCATGTATGAATTAGCACTCCGTGTTTTGGACGCAGGAAGTGAGTCTTATAGCAGACTGCTTATAATGTTTACCCTCCTCCAAAGGCCACGAAGCAAATGGGAGTATTCCCCAATTTTGTATGAGAACTGTGCCTGTTTGTGTTCTGTATTTCTGTCAGAACTGTGTCCATTATCAGTATTAGGAAACTAGTTCTTTCAGAATGCAAAATTGAGCATTGAGAAGAGTAATTTGAGTATTAAGGAAGGGTATAATCTTTTTTTTTTTGCGAACATGCAAAAGCTATGATTGTCAATATATTAGAAGAGAATTTACAGAGTTTTGTCACCCATGGGGACTTGTACAACGGCAGGGGGCTTTCTATCTAGGGCTGCCGGGAAGACAATCCTAAGAGGATTAGTACAAGGCTATCTCCCTATGCTAAGCAAACCCTTTCGCTCCGGCTTTGATTCAGAGCTCACCTTCAGCTTTGATCTTGCAAATCAGCTGGGCTGCCGAGCTAAGGTGATGCATGGAATACTCTGGTGCTCCGCTCCAGCCAAAGCATCCATATGATGAGCAGAACCGCGCTGTCGAATCCTTTGCGGGGAAGCTTGGGAACACCGTGGTGCGCGTCGGGCCACCAGTCAGGCAGGGCACAATGGTTCGGCGCCTTGTGTGCAAGCGCTCTCTGTGTGAAGTACTGACCACCAGACCTCGAGAGGGTAGAACCTTACAACTCTGGGGAAAAATAATTGTGAAATCGCTTGGGATTTAGGCTGAATAGTCATTGTTAAGGAGTAAGTGGAGTTTCTATGGAATACGATGTTCTGGATGAGATGGATGAAGGAAATAATTTGTTATTTGTTATCTTGAATTGTACACAGGGTATTCCTGAAGCGAATCATGAAAAACACGTTGGTTTCAGTGGAATTATGCTGGTTTCTTATTATCCATGATGCTCTTCCCAGTTATTCTGTATCTAATGTTTCCACTGGTGTAAAGTTTGATAAGTACCAATTTGGTTCCTTTAAACTAAACTTTATTTTGTGTATGAAGAATTGCTGATGCTGAAGAGAATTTGGGCGAGAGTGAAGTGCGTGAAGCCCATCTTGCCAAGTCCTTGTACTTTGTAAAGGTTGGCGAGAAGGTATGAACTTGTTTACTTGTAAAATATAATATCTGAGGCCTGGTTAACAAAGTACAAGTTCTAAATATAGCTGTTTACATTATCTGAAATCAATGTTGTAGGAAAAAGCACTGGAACAACTTAAAGTTACTGAAGGAAAAACTGTAGCCATTGGCCAGAAGATGGATCTTGTGTTCTACACTTTGCAAATTGGCCTTTTCTACATGGATTTTGATCTCATCTCAAAATCCATTGATAAGGCAAAGAAGTAAGCCCTTGATCCATCTGTAGAGTTCCATTCTGCTATTTGGAACACCAGAGTGATGGTATTTGACCACTTACTCTACTGATTTTAGGTTGTTTGAGGAGGGAGGTGACTGGGAGAGAAAGAACAGATTGAAAGTGTACGAAGGCTTATACTGCATGGCAACCAGAAACTTCAAGAAAGCTACCAGCCTGTTTTTGGACTCCATCTCAACTTTCACAACCTATGAGTTGTTTCCATATGACACTTTCATCTTCTATACAGTCCTCACAAGTATCATCTCATTGGATCGTGTATCTCTAAAACAAAAGGTATTTCAACATGGCTCCGTCTGTTATGTTTTCTTGTCATAGTTATCTCTAACAAAAGGAACTTTCCAGGTGGTGGATGCACCAGAAATCCTTGCAGTGATTAGCAAAGTACCACACCTCTCAGAGTTTCTCAACTCTCTGTACAATTGCCAGTACAAGTCATTTTTTGTTGCATTCTGTAAGTCTAGATATATATTCCAGTTCAGTCTTGTGATTATTGTTTTTTAGCTGCAACGTATTTGTATGTGCTTGTATTAATACCTGGTCAAATAATTATTTTCAGCTGGCTTGACGGAACAGATCAAGTTAGACCGTTATCTTCAACCTCATTTCCGCTACTACATGAGGGAAGTGCGCACTGTTGTCTACTCACAGTTTTTGGAGTCATACAAGAGTGTGACGATGGAAGCTATGGCTTCTGCATTTGGTGTGACTGTTGATTTCATAGACCAGTAAGTGATGTGAAACAACCGCCTAATTTTATGTCCATTCCTATGCACCTTACATACATCCCGTTTTCGTTTCTGCTGTTGTATTGATATTTTTTGTCTTTCATTTGTTGTAGGGAAGTTTCTGCTGTCGTATTCATATGTTTTGTCTTTCATTTGTTGTAGGGAACTTTCTCGCTTTATTGCAGCTGGGAAGCTTCACTGCAAGATTGACAAGGTCGCTGGTGTTCTGGAGACAAACCGGCCTGATGAGAGGAATGCTTTCTACCAGTCGACCATCAAGCAAGGGGACTTCTTGCTAAACCGCATCCAGAAGCTATCCCGAGTCATTGATCTGTAAAAGTTGCTGTTCTTGTTGGAGCTCTGGCCCAGCAAAGGTTGTGCCCGGTTGTTGGACCTATTCCAGCTAGCCTCCTAGAGTATATGACCAGTGCCTGGCTTTGTTGAGCGTGCGGAGGAGGAAGTCTTGTATGAATTACTATGAACTCATATCCCAGAAGATCAGGCTGAAGGATCTTTCTTCTGTGATGAACCTGTTTATTCATTCCAAGCCTTATCATCTGTGCTTTAGTTGTGAATTTATTTGCTTGGCATATTTGACATATACTCCCTCCGTCCCAAAATAAGTGTCGTACAAAGTTGGCACTTATTTTGGGACGGAGGAAGTACTATATAGCAATGATTTCCATGTGTTGTCACATAATACATTTCCAGCTGAATTCAGATACCACCTCATATAAGGTGATACCCATCCATGCGCGCTATACAACAACTGTTAACTCTTGCAAAGATTGAAATTCAATATACAGCTGTGATCTTTGCCGTTCTGTAAGTACATCAATTGGCTCATTTATAAGATTTCGCGGGGCTGCCTAACATCATATATATTCTGTGAGAAATGAACAAAGTTTGTTGTTACCCACAGGGAGGTTACACATTGTGTGCTGCAAAACTCAAAAGCCTCAGGTGTGCTACAGAGCAGCTCTCGGAAAAGTACAGCCGGCGGTCCACTGGATCCACGCTTCCAATCAGCTCTCGGGCTCTGCAGGGATAAAAGAAATTTTGTGTGATGATTTGATTATAAAGTGGGGAACGAGTAGTTGGGGTGAGATTTAACATGTGTTATTGTCTCTACTTACTGAACCCTTGCTTGGGCTTCTGCTGCTTCCCTTTCCTCTTGCTTCCTCGTCTCTTGGAGCGGGGCCTCTCGTCTTCTGCTTTTGCTTCTGCTTCGGCCTCTGCTGCGCTGGCAGATCCTGTTATCTGCGCAAAGGATTCTTTGGCACCGGAGGTTACCTCACCAAAGAAGTCCCTCACCTTGTCAACGACACTTTTGAGCTCTTCTTTCTTTGGGAGCTGAGATGAAGAAGAAAAATGATGTTCTTGCTGTTAGTGCACAACACATTCATTTCCTACCATCCTGATGAAGAAGAAATATGTTCTTTCATTGGGAGCTGAGCTCTTCTGCAATAGAGATTTTCGACATTCATTTTTGTTTTGAGATTCACTATGTACTCATAGTTCATGATAGTTTAGATAGCAAAGAGGAGCAACAGAGTTCGTTTTTTTTTAAGTAAAACATGGCGAGTGTTGGCTTATGACAAATCTCCCAAGGTGGTGGGGTTCTATATCTGGTGTGTCGTTTCATATCACATATTTATACCCTACCAATGGATGTTCATGACCAAAAAAAATGGCGCATGCCAGTTAATGTGCAAAGCTTGGGCAATCTAATTTTCCTGGTTTGCTCATGGTCTGCCCGCACGCATGCATTTGGAATAGAGATGTATCAGAATTTGCCAAAAAAGTATACAAATGGGTTGGCAAAATCAAAGCAAGTGCAAAAATGCAAGGGCTTACCTAATTTGTGCGATGAGTAGAAGAGCATTAGAGAGAAAACGTACCTCGAGCACGTTGCTTGTAGCCAGTGCAGACCTCAGGTTCCCCTTCTCCTGCTCAGCCAGACGACAACAAGTATATAAACCGCAACCTCCATTTTGATCCTTGAATGAAAGGCTAGTACGTACGTACTACCAGAGCATATCATTATCGAAACGACGCGCCCTTCCGCAGCCGAGGATGAGAGAATTACCACGATCTTGTAGCCGTACCGGAACTCGGTTTCGCCCTTGAGCACGCGGAACTGCTCCTTCGCCAAGTCGATTATGTCGTCCTCGTCCTTCACACACCACGCACACACACAAAACGCTCAGCTTCTACACGGCGCGAGCGGCTAGCTAGATTCCTAGTGCATGCGGAAAGAAAACAGCATATGATGGATGGTTTATACTTTGTAAATGACGGTGGCGAGGTTCCGGGCGAGGGTGTCCTTGTAGATGTACTTGCCGAGGAAGTTGTCCTTGGCGGCGAGCATGATCTTGGCGGTGGTGCCGCCGGTGACGATGTTGAGCGGGTACCAGAAGAACACCTGCATGCGGGGAACACGGGTGGCTTTCTTGACTCACCAACAAGGAAGTAATAATATACGTACATACATACGATCGAGGAAGATTATACATTGGCGGTGCGGATGAAGATGACGAAGCGGGGGTTGCCGTCGTCCTCGATCTTGGGGAGCTGCGGCATGCGCCGCTGCTGCTGGGACTGCCGGTCCGACCAGCCCCTGCCCCCGCGGGCCTCCACCACCAGCGCGCGCCTCGCTGGCCTCGCGGCGGTCCGTGCCAGCTGCAGCCTCCGCGGCAGGAAGGAGCCCGCGCTGGCCTCCCCGGGCGTCAGGTGCCGGAGCCGCGCCGGCCTCAGCGATACCCCTCCCACCACCTCCATGGATGCCTGTGTTTCGTTTTCTGTGATTGTCCGTCCTCCGTCGAGGGGGAGAAGCAGTGGAGGGGAGACGAGGGAAAGATAGCTAGCTTATCTGGTTGGATGAAGCCGGACGCTGGACAAGTGCTTACTGACATGTGGGCCGCTCCGGTCTACGGTGTCAGTGAGAGTTTTTTTTTGCGAAATAACTCTTTATTACTAAAAAATTAGGAAGTACAATCTCGTAAAGCAACATTAAGGACTTCCATTGGGCCGGACCCTAGCCAAACCATAGTTCGGCCATTAGCCCTACCAAAGTTTGCTATGGAATGACTAGCACTATTGCCACTACGACGTATATGAGTAATAGAAGAGTCACGTTCCTCCATACTTTGCTTGATCTCTCTGATAATAAAAAAAATACTTTGATAGATTTGTTTCACTACTCTTCACCATAGCCACCGCCTCCAAACAGTCTGATTCAACGTCAATGGGTAAATTACTCCACTGCAAAGCCAATGAAATCCCTTCCCGCAGCGCAAGAATTTCTGTTTCCAAAACATCCTCACTTCCTCCCAGAAATCTGCATGAGCTGAAAATAATAACGCCAAGGTGATCCCGAAGAAGCATACCCGTCCCCGCAATTCCATTGAGGACCGAACCATCCGTATTAAGCTTAACACGCCCAAGGACCGGAGGGATCCAGAATGTTTTAGGCACAAGTACATTATCATTGCATGTGTGCTGCACCAATGGGTAACAGGGGTTGGCCACCATCTTTCCTTTCACAAAATCTGCATTCGGATCCATGTTGAGTGAAGTTAGTGAATCAAGATAACTTGATAAAAATCTGACTGAAACATCAGTAGGTGGTGTCGGTTTGTCATGCACTAACTCATTTCTGATATGCCATAGTCTCTAAAAAAGCATCAGTATGCGAACTCGCATAGCCTTATCCACATCACAAATAAGCTGCAATAACCAATCATCATGGCGCATAATTATGGTAATATCAGGAAGGGCCCAAACTTGAGACATAGCTCGCCACAACTGACGTGCATTATAACAAGCACATAAGACATGAAAAATGTCTTCATCCTCTCTCCCACAAACTGGGCATGTACCCCGAGTCTCCAAAGTCCTCCGTTGTTTATTTTTCCATGTTGTCAAAGAATTCGTCGCAGCACGCCAAGCAAAAGAAAGAACTTTAGGTGGGGCTGGGCATGACCAAATTAGGCTCCAAACCTCCCTATGCCCATCATGGGCGTTGCTTGTGGAAGCTAAAGAAGGATCATAGAGCTCACCCGCAGCTAGCCAGTACGCACTCCGTACTGTAAATTGGCCATTCTTCTCTGGTTCCCAAGCAATGAAATCTTCCCCAAACCGCGGAGATGGACGTATACGACAAATAGCTTGGACATCCACCCACAAGAAAAACTGATTCAAACGGGTCAAGTCCCAATTACCATTATGATCAAGTAATTCTGACACCCATTTATAACGACATCTTCCCCTTTGAGAAAGCAAAGAACCTGTGGCACCACGAACCAGCCAACGATCACGCCAGATCCTTACATTTTGCCCATTTGCAATCCTCCAAACCAAACCCTTTTTCAAGAGTTCAAGACCATGACAAACAGCTTGCCAAGTTGGTGATGGATTTCCAGTGAAAACAGTATCATCAAGCCTCCCGTTCGGATAGTACTTAGCTTTCAGTAATCTTGCACATAAGCTGTTCGGATGTACAATCAATCGCCAAGCTTGCCTAGCCAACAGAGCTTGATTAAGGAGACGAAAATCTCTAAAACCAAGCCCCCCTTGAGCTTTGGACCTCGTCATTTTATGCCAAGCATACCAATGCGTTTTCCTTTTACCTTTTTCTGAACCCCAAAAATAATTCCTCACCATGCGATTTAGATCATCACAAACTCCCAGCGAAATCTTAAAAACACTCATAATAAAAGAGGGAATTGATTGAGCAACAGGCTTTATCAAAACTTCCTTCCCCGCTTGGGTGGGGTGCCCATCAAAGGAGAACAAATGCTTAGTGAGCTTCACTTGCAAATTTTGGAATTTCCCCTTAGTCATCCTACCATCAGGAGTAGGCAAGCCCAAATATTTTTCCTCAAAACCGGATGTAGTGACCCCCAGTTCAGATTTAACCAAATCTATATCCAGTGCCGGGCAAGACCTCCCGAAGAGAATAGAAGATTTTGAAGGGTTAAGAAGTTGTCCAGTAGCTTGCCCATATACGTGAAGAATTTGTTTGACATAGTTTGCTTGCTGTCCATTTGCCTTGAAGAACAAAAGAGTATCATCCGCAAACAAGAGATGAGATATACATGGAGCTCTTCTCGTAATTTTGATAGGGGATAATTCACCATCATCAATGCCTTTGTTAAATAGAGCAGAGAGACCATCAGCCACAAAGAGAAACAAGTACGGAGATAAGGGATCACCTTGCCGAAGCCCACGCGACAATGCAAAAGAATCCAAGATGGCTCCATTAAATTTTACGGAGTATCTCACCGAGGTCGCACAAGACATGATCCAATCAACCCAACGGTGAGCGAAGCCAAGCTTTTGCATCATTTGCATAAGGTACTCCCAATCCACCCTGTCATAAGCTTTTGAGAGATCTAATTTGTAGGCACAAAAACTTTTTGTGGGGTCTTTTTCCTGCTTGATGTGATGAATGCACTCGAACGCAATTAAAGAATTATCAGTGATCATCCCGGGATGAACGCACTTTGCGTTGGAGAGATAATACCATCAAGGACCGGCCTGAGCCGGTTAACCATGCACTTTGAAACCACTTTGTAGATGACATTACAGAGACTGATAGGTCTGAAATCAGTAATCTTAACTGGGTTAGGAACTTTCAGAATCAAAACAATAGTAGTGTTATTTACCTCTGGCGGCATAACACCAGACCAGAAGAATTCCTTAACCGCCGAAATGACACTATCCTTTACAGTTCCCCAATTACGCTGGAAGAATCGTGCCGGGAAGCTGTCAGGACCAGGGGCCTTCAATGGGCCAATCTGGAATAAAGCGTCTGAGATCCCTTTATCAGAAAATTCAGCACACAAGGCAACATTAGTGGCATCATCAATCACAGGAGCAATTAGATCCACAATAGGCGAGGCGTCCAAAGTATTATCCTTAGTGTAAATATGCTGAAAATATTTTGTTGCTATGCGTCCCATCTCGCCATTATCAGTAGTAATATTACCATTCACATCTTCCAACTTTTTTATCCTATTTTTCCTTGCCCGCCAGACAGATTTAGACTGAAAAAATTTAGTGTTACGGTCGCCATCTTTAAGCCACATAATCCGCGAGCGTTGCATCCACATGAGCTCCTCCCTATAGAGCAACTCATTCATCCTATCTGTAAGTCTACGAATCTCACATCTATCTGCATTCATCAACATTAACTCTTCTAGTTGGGTGCGAGATTTCTCAATTTCCCGAGCAACATTACCAAACTTTTCCTTACTCCAGCAACATAGTTTTCGCATGGTACCTCTGAGTGAAGCCGGACGCTGGACAAGTGCTTACTGATATGTGGGACGCTCCGGTCTACGGTGTCAGTGAGAGCTTCTGCGGCTGCTTTTCTTCTACGAGGCTTCTGCTCAAAAAGATGCAGCATCTCAGCCAATGTGATGGCGTGGCCCCGTGCCTGGATGCCACGTCGCGCTAGCACGGCCTCCCAGTTTCTACATTCACGTGCTTGTCTCTCCCTCATTTTATGAACAGGTTGTGTTTGGCATGCCGTCGGCTGAGTGGGCTACACACTATGTGTTCCGGTGTTCAGTGTGGGTTTGATCCTTGTTGTTCTGGTTTTTATGTAATTAAATGGGTGTGCATGTCTGAAAACAATGTAATTTAATAGGTTTTTTCTTCTGATTAATTAATGGATGAGGCAAAAAATTATCCTTTTCAGAAAATAAACAAAAGCTACCATGATGGCCTTCCCTCAAAGAAAATCATCTATTTTTTTTGCAATAGTGTGGTGAAATGCTAGATGTTTAATTGGTTGAGATTTTTGGAGGAAAAAAGAACCAGCAATCAAAAGCCATGACAATGTGTTCATCACAAGTTCACGCATGCATGCCAAACACAGACGATACATGCATATTAATTTCAGACAGGTATACATGAACATTACAACGAACTTCCACAAGATTATTATACAATTGATATATGTAACAAAACTGCTCTGTCTTGGTGAGTCTCCTCGATGATCAAGAAGGAGGGCTACAGATGAGCGAGCGCGAGAAGAAGAACATATTAAGCACGCAGGCTGTCATGTCCGAGCAGTTGTAACCCGTCAGCTCCGTCAGCTCCGTGTTCCACGCGAGGACGTCGGGCGGATTCAGGGTCCGCCTCGCGAGGAAGATCGCGGACGCCGCCACGACGGACGGCAAGATGCGGAGGCACGTGTAGTTGAGCAGAGAGTGATCAACGAGGCGAGTCGCCAATGGCAGGATCCTGGTCTTGTCCTCCCCCTCGGCGTACCTCATGAAGTGGCCCAGGAAGGTGTGCGCCGTGGGGCCGCCGAGTTGGTACCCGAGCGCCTCCACCATCTCGCGCTCCATGTCGAGCACCTCCTTGCCCGCGGCGAACTCGCCGTACCTGGCGATCTGGTCGGCCTTCAGCTTCCACACGGCTTTCCGGTCCTCGTATTTGGCGGCGACAAAGACGGCCGCGGCACCCAGGAGTCGTAGCTCGTAGCCACTGTCAGTCGTCAAGGCTCGCACCGACAGGACCCGGTCGACGTAGGCGACGGCGTGGTGGAGCGTGCCGTCGGCGAGATCATGGTCTCGGGCGAACTTGTCCATCCATCCGACGAGGGAGGCGCGCGCTGACTCGGTCACCCGATCCTGCTGCACCTTCGTCAGGTAGTCCGGTAGCGGCCGCTCATCGGCGTTCTTCTCTGTCAACCGGAGGTTGTGGTCGATGTCGTCTGCGTAGTCAGGGCACAGCCGCTGAAGCTTTGTGGAGGCGGCGGCGACGCAGGAAACCGGCGCTGGTGCCGGCGCCGTGGGCTTTGAGAACTTTGGTGGCATGGGTACCTCGCACGGCGCTGGCGGGAGCACCCTGGGACGGCGTGCACCGAAGAAACCGGGAGGCGGAGGTCGACGAGCTGGCACGTCGGCAGCCGGGCGGAAGCAAGATCCGATGCCGAAGAAGCTTGGAGGCGGTGGTCGACGAGCAGGCCTGTTGGCGGCCCGAGCGCAGGATCCGACGCCTAAGAAGCCGGTTGGCGGAGGTCGAGCAAAGGCGCCCGCGTAGGGATCCATGGCGTACTGCATCATCTCGATCGCCGGGAGTAGGGACGGAAGATGGATTGTTGATTGTGCGCTAGGTACGGCGTTGGTGGTGTGGGAGGGGGGAGGGGGCTGGCGTCTGTAACGCTATGCGCTATGTGTATGTAGTATGTATATATAGTTCCAGGGCATTTGTTCCGCCGACTCGATCGGGTCCGACTCCTACCCGCTATAGTATAGGAGGGAAGAGTTCCCTTCTTTTCTTTTCGTTGCTTCGAGGTATAGGAGGTCCAACTCCCCCTCGACGCAACGCGGCGACGCGGTCTCTTGACAGTCCGAATCCGAGCACAGCTCCAACACGCTGCATTTCTGTTCCCTGCTATACCGAACCCAATGTGATCAAACAAGCAACCAAGAGCATCTACAGTTGGACCACACATATGCTCTTTTTTTAATATAAAAGGAGTTTTCCTCCACCTCACTTTTATGAAACGAGGCTGCAAAATGCCAGCATGACTGTCCACAGCGCTTGAGATCGAGTTTGAGTAAGAATTAGAGTGCTTGCTTTCCCCAATAGATGCTTGACACTTGCCCAAACCGTGCCCTGAAAACACAGATTATTCCGAGTGTCCCATAAGGTTCAGAGAACAACTATACAAGAGATACCGACCACTGATTTCTTATTGTCATTGTTCCATGACATAGACAGATCATGCAAGTTACAAGACTTTTGAAAATTTAAAGCTTCCGCGACAACTTTTCATATCTCTTTTGCCACAACACAATCAAAAAACAAATGCTGACCCGATTCCATATCATTACAAAGCAAACAAGAGGGACCGTCAACCGGCTTATGTTTACTGTCGCGTGTAAGAATTTTGTTATGATAAGTCAGCCAAGAAAAACTAGGTATCGATGGGGAACTGCAATTGACCAAAAGTGTTTCCATATGGGGGTAGACCCCCCCCCCCCCCCTTGATGGTGTTATAAAAAGATCTAACAAAGTAAGCAGGAAAAGCCTCAGGCAAGTAAATGGGATGATTAGGCTCATCCTTAATATGATGACTAGCCAACACAACAAGCAACTCATCCCATTTAAATAGGAAGGCGTGATCTACACATCTACGAAAAGTCAGCTTGAGCTCACAGCCATTCCAGACTTCAGCCACACAAACATGATTGTTGCTGACAAATATCAAAAACATCGCAAAATTGTGTTTTTAAAGTGAAGTTCCCAGCCCAAGTGTCATGCCAAAAGCTAATCTGCTTCCCATCCCTCAACTCCCATCTAAAGAAAGGGCAAACAACATCAAAAGCCCATGTCACCCCTTTCCAAAATGGGGATCCAGTATTAGGTTTAGCCCAAAGAAGGCTATATTTGTTCGTCTTATACTTGTGATTTACTAAGGTGATCCAATTTTTATCCTCACCACAAAAGAATCATTTAGTCCATGAAGCCAACAAGCTAGGAACACCCAAACCCCCATACTTTTTCTTTTGGGACACAAGCCCCCAATTCGCAAATGATATTTATGATCTTCTCCTAAATTGCCCCCCCCCCCCCAAATGAGCTATTTGTGAGGTAATAGATTTAATATCCCATTTAGGAAATTTGATAAAGGACATAAAATACATAGGAATGCTAGCAATACAAGTTTGTAGAAGGATAATTTTGGCCTCATAGCTCAAAAGTTTGCCCCTCCATCCACATATTTTCTTAATGATCTTATTTATGATAGGTTGCAGGTCTTTGATAACCCACAAGTATAGGGGATCAGTTTTAGCCTCTTTCGATAAGTAAGTGTCGAACCCAACGAGGAGCTAAAGGTAGAATAAATATTCCCTTAAGTTCTATCAACCACCGATACAACTCTACGCACGCCTAACATTCGCTTTACCTAGAACAAGTATGAAACTAGAAGTACTTTATAGGTCTTATAGGATAGGTTTGCAAGATAATAAAGAGCACGTAAATAAAAACTAGGGGCTGTTTAGATAAAGACACAACTAAGTTAGTTTTAGTAGAGAGCTTTTTGTCATGAGAAAGTTATTTGTCCCTAGGCAATCGATAACTAGACCGGTAATCATTATTGCAACTTTATATGAGGGAGAGGCATAAGCTAGCATACTTTCTCTTCTTGGATCATATGCACTTATGATTGGAACTCTACCAAGCATCCGTAGCTACTAAAGATCATTAAGGTAAAACCCAACCATAGCATTAAAGTATCAAGTCCCCTTTATTCCCATATGCCATGACCCACTTATCCGTGTTTGTGATTCAGTCACTCACGCAACACAGACAATAAGCAAACCATGAACATATTGCAAACCCTATAGTGGGGATCCCTCACACTTGCGCGACACGGAGAGCATCAAAGGACAGCACCAATAATAAAACATGCAACTCAAACCAATCACGATCATCAATTAACCCATAGGACAAAACAGATCTACTCAAACATCATAGGATAGCCATACATCATTGAGAAATAATATATAGCGTTGAGCACCATGTTCAAGTAGAGGATTACAGCGGGGCGAAGGGGTGTTACACCGCTGCATAGAGGGGGACAGAGTTGGTGATGACGGCGGTGAAGTTGTTGGTGTAGATTGTCGTTGCGATGATGGCCCCGGCGGCGTTCCGGCGCCACCGGGAGAGAGGGGGAGAGAGCCCCCCTTCTTCTTCTTCTTCCTTGACCTTTCCCCTAGATGGGAGAAGGGTTTCCCCTCTGGTCCTTGGCTTCCATGGCGGCGGAGGGGCGGGAGCCCCTCCGAGATTGGATCTCTCTCTCTCTCTCTCTCTCTCTCAGTTTTCTTCTGTTTCTGCGCTCCCAGATTTTGACTTTTCACCGTTTCTTAAATTCACAGAGATCCATAACTGTGATTGGGCTGAAATTTTAACACGATTTTTATCCGAATATTAGCTTTCTTGCGCCAGAAGAAGGGCACCAACCGTCTTACAGAGTGGCCACAAGGACCAGGGGCGCGCTTTCTGTCCTTGTGGGCCCCTCGGGCATCGTCTCGTGTTGATTATTTTTCCCAAAAATCACATATATTCCAAAAAAATCTCTGTAAGTTTTTATCCCATTTGGACCCCCTTTGATATGGATTTTCTGTGAAACAAAAAACGTGCAACAAACAAGAACTGACACTGGGCACCTGGATCAATATGTTAGTCCCTAAAATAGTACAAAATTTGCCAAAAGTATGTAAAAGTTGTAGAATATTGGCATGGAACAATCAAAAATTATAGATACGACGGAGACGTATCAGCATCCCCAAGCTTAATTCATGCTCGTCCTCGAGTAGGTAAATGATAAAAAAGATAATTTTTGATGTGGAATTCTACCTAGCATAATCTTGATCATATAATCTAATCATGGCATGCATATTAAGACACGAGTGATTCAAAGCAATAGTCTATCATTTGGCATTAAGACAATAATACTTCAAGCATATTAATAAAGCAATCATGCTTTTTAAAATAACATGGCCAAATAAAGTTATCCTTACAAAATCATATAGTCTCGCTATGCTCCACCTTCATCACACAAAGTATTTCATCATGCAACCCCAATGACAAGCCAAGCAATTGTTTCATACTTTTAATGTTCTCAAGCCTTTTTAACTTTCAAGCAATACATGAGCGTGAGCCATGGATATAGCACTATAGGTGGAATAGAATATGATGGTGGAGGTTGTGTGGAGAAGACAAAAAGGAACAAATTCTCACATCGACGCGGCTAATTAATGGGCTATGGAGATTCCCATTAATTGATGTCAATGCGAGGAGTAGGGATTGCCATGCAATGGATGCACCAGAGCTATAAATTTATGAAAGCTCAAACTGAAAACTAAGTGGGTGTGCATCCAACTTGCTTTCTAATGAAGACTTCGGGCATTTGAGGAAGCCCATCATCGGAATATACAAGCCAAGTTCTAAAATGAAAACTCCCACTAGTATATGAAAGTGATAACTCAAGAGACTCTCTATATGAAGAACATGGTGCTACTCTGAAGCACAAGTGTGGTAAAAGGATAGTAGCATTGCCCCTTCTCTCTTTGTCTCTCATTTTTTCTCTTGTTTCTTTGGGCCTTCTCTTTTTTTGGCCTTTTTTATTTTTTCATTTTTCGTCGGGAGTCTCATCCCGACTTGTGGGGGAATCTGTTGGGGAACGTTGCAGAAAACAAAATTTTTCCTACGGTTTCACCAAGATCCATCTAGGAGTTCATCTAGCAACGAGTGATCGGATTGCATCTACATACCTTTGTAGATCACGCGTGGAAGCGTTCAAAGAACGGGGATGAGGAAGGCGTACTCGATGTGATCCAAATCACCGGAGATCCTAGCACCGAACGGACGGCACCTCTGCGTTCAACACACGTACGGTCAGCGTAACGTCTCCTTCTTCTTGATCCAGCAAGGGGGAAGGAGAGGTTGAGGAAGATGGCTCCAACAGCAGCACGACGGCGTGGTGGTGGTGGAGCTGCAGTACTCCGGCAGGGCTTCGCCAAGCACTATGGAGGAGGAGGATGTGTTGGAGAGGGAGAGGGAGCCACCAAAGATGTGTTTTGAGAGGCCCTCCTTCCCCACTATATATAGGGAGTCCAAGGGGGGCGCGCCGGCCCTAGGAGATCCAATCTCCTAGGGGGGGGCGGCGGCCAAGGGAGGAATCCCTCCCCCCAAGGCACCTAGGGGTGCCTTCCCCTTTTGGGACTCTTCCCTTCTTGAACCCTAGGCGCATGGGCCTCTTGGGGTTGGTGCCCTTGGCCCATGTAGGCCAAGGCGCACCCCCTACAGCCCATGTGGCCCCTCGAGGAAGGTGGCCCCACCCGGTGGACCCCCGGGACCCTTTCGGTGGTCCCGGTACAATACCGGTGACCCCGAAACTTGTCCCGATGCCCGAAATAGCACTTCCTATATATGATTCTTTACCTCCGGACCATTCCGGAACTCCTCGTGACGTCCGGGATCTCATCCGGGACTCCAAACAACATTCGGGTTACTGCATATACATATCCCTACAACCCTAGCGTCACCGAACCTTAAGTGTGTAGACCCTACGGGTTCGGGAGACATGTAGACATGACCGAGACGACTCTCCGGTCAATAACCAACAGCGGGATCTGGATACCCATGTTGGATCCCACATGCTCCTCGATGATCTCATCGGATGAACCACGATGTCGAGGATTCAAGCAACCCCGTATACAATTCCCTTTGTCAATCGGTATGTTACTTGCCCGAGATTCGATCGTCGGTATCCCAATACCTCGTTCAATCTCGTTACCGGCAAGTCACTTTACTTGTACCGTAGTGCATGATCCCATGACCAGACACTTGGTCACTTTGAACTCATTATGATGATGCATTACTGAGTGGGCCCAGTGATACCTCTCCGTCATACGGAGTGACAAATCCCAGTCTCGATCCATGTCAACCCAACAGACACTTTCGGAGATACCCGTAGTATACCTTTATAGTCACCCAGTTCCGTTGTGCGTTTGGTACACCCAAAGCACTCCTACGGTATCCGGGAGTTACACGATCTCATGGTCTAAGGAAAAGATACTTGACATTGGAAAACTCTAGCAAACGAACTATACGATCTTGTGCTATGTTTAGGATTGGGTCTTGTCCATCACATCATTCTCCTAATGATGTGATCTCGTTATCAATGACATCCAATGTCCATAGTCAGGAAACCATGACTATCTGTTGATCAACGAGCTAGTCAACTAGAGGCTTACTAGGGACATGTTGGTCTCTTTTATTCACACATGTATTACGATTTCCGGATAATACAATTATAGCATGAATAAAGACAATTATCATGAACAAGGAAATATAATAATAATGCTTTTATTATTGCCTCTAGGGCATATTTCCAACATAATCATAGTCTCCATCATCCTTTCCTCTCTGGGACAATGCTCTAATAATGATGATCATCACACTTTTATTTACTTACAACTCAATATTACAACTCGATATCTAGAACAATATGACTCTATATGAATGCCTCTGGCAGTGTGCCAGGATGTGCAATGATCTATCATAGCAAAGATATCAAAAAACAGACAAGCCATGAAAATATCATGCTAGCTATCTTACGATCATGCAAGACAATATGACAATGAACGCTCAAGTCATGTATATGATGATGATGGAAGTTTCATCGCAATATATCTCGGAATGGCTATGAAAATGCCATGATAGGTAGGTATGGTGGCTGTTTTGAGGAAGATATAAGGAGGCTTATGTGTGCTAGAGCGTATCATATCACGGGGTTTGGATGCACCGGCGAAGTTTGCACCGACTCTCAAGGTGAGAAAGGGCAATGCACGGTACCAAAGAGGCTAGCAATGATAGAAGGGTGAGAGTGCGTATAATCCATGGACGCAACATTAGTCATAAAGAACTCACATACTTATTGCAAAAGTCTATTAGCTATTGAAACAAGGTACTACGCGCATGCTCCTAGGGGGATAGATTGGTAGGAAAAGACCATCGCTCGTCCCCTACCGCCACTCATAAGAAAGACAATCAAAAAAATAAATCATGCTCCGACTTCATCACATAACGGTTCACCATATGTGCATGCTTCGGGAATCACAAACTTTAACACAAGTATTCTTACCAATCCACAATTACTCACTAGCATGGCTCTGATATCACCATCTTTATATCGCAAAACTATTGCAGGGAATCAAACATATCATATTCAGTGACCCATAAGTTTTATGTAGGATTTTATGACTAACCATGTGAATGACCAATTCCCGTCAACTCTCTAAATAGATATAAGTGAAGAAAGAGAGCTTAATTCTTTCTACAAAATATATGCCCACGCTCTAACAAATATAAGTGAAGCAAAATAGCATTCTACAAATGGCAGTTTTCTATGTGTAGAGAAACAGACAATCCAAACTTCAAATGATATAGGTGAAGCACATGAAGCATTCTATAAAGCCATACTCAAAAGATATAAGTGAAGTGCAAAATGCATTCTATAAATCAACCAAGGACTATCTCATACCAGCATGGTGCATTACTAAAAGAAAAATTAAAGGGCACACGACCCTCCAAGATTAACACATATCATGTGATGAATAAAAATATAGCTCCAAGTAAAATTAGATGATCGTTAGAAGAAAGAGGGGATGCCTTCCGGGGCATCCCCAAGCTTAGTTGCTTGGGAGTCCTTGAATATTACCTTGGGGTGCCTCGGGCATCCCCAACCTTAGGCTCTTGCCACTCCTTATTCCTTCATCCATCGTGATCTCACCCAAAACTTGAAAACTTCAATCACACAAAACTTAACAAAACCCTTGTGAGATCCGTTAGTATAATAAAAAAAATCACCACTTCTGTTGCAAACTCATTCATATTTTATTCTTACATTGTAGCTACTGTATTATAACTTCTCTATGGCTTATACCACCGATAAAATCGATAGTTTGATCAAAACTAGCAAAACAATGCATCAAAAACAGAATCTATCTTAAACAGGACAGTCTGTAGTAATCTCAACATCAACCATACTCCTGTAACTCCAATTTTTTTGAAAAAATAGTATAAAATAAACAATTTGTATAGAAGTATTGTGCAAAAAGTTTCAGAAGCGTTTGACTTTCCAGTAAAAAATTTAAAATCACGCACTACAGCCAAAGTTTCTGTTTTTGCACCGCACAAACCAAACAAGCAATCTAATCATCCTAAAGGCAGATCTTGGCTCATTATTTTTATAATACAATGGAATTGTACACGGGGATAATTATTTTTGTGAGAATCTTCATGAAAAATTAAACATTGTTTCCATGAGCATGAACACAAGTGTTCAAGGTCGACCCTCACTTCTCCAATGCATAACTTCCAATCGCTTCTCTTTTGTGAAAAAAAGTTTTTGAGTCCCCCTCTATATTTTTTGTTTTTAAATTTTATAAAAGCACTCAACAGAAATAAATGACTCTCTAAAACTTCCGGGTTATCTCCCTGGCATAAAGTGCTCAAGTAATGGATCCACTCGGATCCCAAGGTATATCAAAGCCAATTTTAATTAACAATGATTTGGCATTTAGTAATGAGCAGAAAGCAACATATATCATGAAATGACGGAGTCTAACTCTCTTCCTATGCATCGGCATGTCATACAAGAACAATTCATGCACATCAAGTAAAGGCCAATGCATAGTATAAGCAATTTCTTGCAATTTTATCGTGTTGGAAACATAGAGAGGTGGAGATGTAGTTCCTCTCTCATAATAATTGCAAGTAGGAGCAGCAAGCACATGCATATAACATTCATCAAAATTATCATGTGCAACGGTAAAAGGCAACCCATCAATATAATCCTTAATAAGAACAAACTTCTCCGATATAGTATAGTTTGGAGAATTCAAAAGGATAATAGGACTATCATGTGTGGGTGCAATAGCAACGATTTCATTCTTAACATAAGTAACTATAGAAAGTGTTGGGGATCGCAGCAGAAATTTAAAATTTTCTACGCATCACCAAGATCAATCTATGGAGTAATCTAGCAACGAGGGGAAGGAGAGTGCATCTACATACCCTTGTAGATCGCTAAGCGGAAGCGTTCAAGTGAACGAGGTTGATGGAGTCGTACTCGTCGTGATCCAAATCACCGATGATCCTAGCGCCGAACGGACGACACCTCCGCGTTCAACACACATACGGAACGGAGACGTCTCCCACGCCTTGATCCAACAAGGAGGAAGGAGAGGTTGAGGAAGAGAGTCCAACAGCAGCACGACGGCGTGGTGGTGATGGAGTGGCAGTTCTCCGGCAGGGCTTCGCCAAGCTCACGCGGAGGAGGAGAGGTATTGGAGGGGAGGGGCTACGCCAGGTTCAAGGGTGTGGCCGCCCTCCCACCCCTCCACTATTTATAGGTGGGGAGAGAGGGGGCCGACCCCCTTTAGATCCCATCTAGGGTTGGGGGCGGCGGCCAAGGGGGGAGGAGTGCCTCCCAAGTCAAGTGGAGGCCCTCCCCCTTAGGGTTTCCCCTCTCCCATGCGCATGGGCCTTGGGGGGCTGGTGCCCTTGGCCCATTAAGGTTAGGGTGCCCCCCTACAGCCCATGCTGCTGTATTGGACATGGTAGAACATTTTCCGGACCTCCGGACCCCTCCGGAATCCTCCGGAACCTTCCGGAAGCTTCCCGGTACAATACCGGAAAAAACCAAACTTTTCCCGGAACCCGAACAACAACTTTCCATATATAAATATTTACCTCCGGACCATTCCGGAACTCCTCGTGACGTCCAGGATCTCATCCGGGACTCCAAACAACATTCGGTAATCACATACAAGTCTTCCTAATAACCCTAGCGTCATCGAACCTTAAGTGTGTAGACCCTACGGGTTCGGGAACCATGCAAACATGACCGAGACAACTCTCCGGCCAATAACCAACAGCAGGATCTGGATACCCATGTTGGCTCCCACATGTTCCACAATGATCTCATTGGATGAACCACGATGTCGAGGATTCAATCAATCCCGTATTCAATTCCCTTTGTCCAGCGGTATTGTACTTGCCCGAGATTCGATCGTCGGTATCCCGATACCTTGTTCAATCTCGTTACTGGCAAGTCTCTTTACTCGTTCCGTAACACATCATCCTGTGATCAACTCCTTGGTCACATTGTGCACATTATGATGATGTCCTACCGAGTGGGCCCGGCGATACCTCTCCGTTACACGGAGTGACAAATCCCAGTCTCGATTCATGCCAACCCAACAGACACTTTCGGAGATACCTGTAGTGAACCTTTATAGCCACCCAGTTACGTTGTGACGTTTGGCACACCCAAAGCACTCCTACGGTATTCGGGAGTTGCACAATCTCATGGTCTAAGGAAATGATACTTGACATTAGAAAAGCTTTAGCATACGAACTACACGATCTTTGTGCTAGGCTTAGGATTGGGTCTTGTCCATCACATCATTCTCCTAATGATGTGATCCCGTTATTAACGACATCCAATGTCCATGGTCAGGAAACCGTAACCATCTATTGATCAACGAGCTAGTCAACTAGAGGCTTACTAGGGACATGGTGTTGTCTATGTATCCACACATGTATCTGAGTTTCCTATCAATACAATTCTAGCATGGATAATAAATGATTATCATGAACAAGGAAATATAATAATAACCAATTTATTATTGCCTCTAGGGCATATTTCCAACAGTCTCCCACTTGCACTAGAGTCAATAATCTAGTTCACATCGCCATGTGATTAACACTCACAGGTCACATCACCATGTGACCAACATCCAAAGAGTTTACTAGAGTCACTAATCTAGTTCACATCACTATGTGATTAATACTCAATGAGTTCTGGGTTTGATCATGTTATGCTTGTGAGAGAGGTTGTAGTCAACGGGTCTTGCCATATTCAGATCCCTATGTATTTCGCAGAACTTTATATCATAGATGCTGCTACCACGTTCCACTTGGAGCTATTCCAAATTATTTCTCCATTATACGTATCCGGTATCTCTACTCAGAGCTATCCGGATAGGTGTTAAGCTTGCATCGCCGTAACTCTTTACGTTGAACTCTTTATCACCTCCATAACCGAGAAACATTTCCTTATTCCTTTAAGGATAATTTTGACCGCTATCTGGTGATCCAATTCTAGATCACCTTTGTACCCTCTTGCCAGACATGTGGCAAGGCACACATCTGGTGTGGTACTCAGCATGGCATACCATATAGAGCCTATGACAAAAGCATAGGGGACGACCTTCGTCCTTCCTCTTTCTTCTGCCGTGGTCAATCTTTGAGTCTTACTCAACTTCACACCTTACAACTCAGGTAAGAACCCCTTCTTTGACTGATCTATTTTGAACTCCTTCAAAAACATGTCAAGGTGTGTGTTCTTTGAAAGTACCATCAGGCGTCTTGATCTATCTCTATAGATCTTGATGCCCAATATGTAAGCAGCTTTATCCAGGTCTTCCTTTGAAAAACACTCTTCAAACAACCGTTTATGCTTTCCAGAAATTCTACATTATTTCGGATCAACAATATGTCATCCACATATACTTATCAGAAATGTTGTAGTGATCCCACTCACTTTCTTGTAAATACAAGTTTCTAGTAAACATTGTATAAACCTAAAAGCTTTGATCACTCCATCAAAGCATATATTCCGACTCCGAGATGCTTGCTCTAGTCCATAGAAGGATCGCTGGAGCCAGCATACCTTTTAGCATCCTTAGGATCGATAAAACTTTGATTGTATCACATACAACTCTTTCTTACGAAAACTGGTAAGAAAACTTGTTTTTGACATCCATCTGTCAGATTTCATAATCGAAAAATACAGCTAATGCTAACATGATTCCGACGGACTTAAGCATCGCTACGGGTGAGAAATTCTCATCGTAGTCAACTCCTTGAACTTGTGAAAAGACTCTTTCCCACAAGTCGATCTTCATAGACGGTAACATTACCGCCCACATCCGTCTTCTTCTTAAAGATCCATTTATTCTCAATGGCTTGCCGATCATCGGGCAAGTCCACCAAAGTCCATACTTTGTTCTGATACATGGATCCTATCTCGGATTTCATGGCTTCTAACCATTTGTCGGAATACGGGCCCACCATCGCTTCTCCATAGCTCATAGGTTCATTGGTGTCTAACAACATGATATCTAAGACAGGATTACCGTACCACTCAGGAGTAGTACATATCCTTGTCGACCTATGAGGTTCGATAGCAACTTGATCCGAAGCTTCATGATCACTATCATTAACTTCCTCTTCAATAGACATAGGCGCCATAGAAAACATCTTTCTGTGTTGCATCACTCTCTGGTTGAAGTAAAGGTTTGGCAACCTCATCAAGTTCTATCTTCCTCCCACTCAATTCTTTCGAGAGAAACTCCTTCTCGAGAAAGGACCCGTTCTTAGCGACAAATTTTTTTCCCTCGGATCTGAGATAGAAGGTATACCCACCTGTCACCTTTGGGTATCCTATGAAGATGTGTTTGTCCGCTTTGGGTTCGAGCTTCTTCGGCTGAAGCCTTAAGCATCGCAGCCCCAAACATTAAGAAACGACAACTTTGGTTTCTTGCCAAACCAATGTTCATACGGCGTCGTCTCAACAGACTTATATGGTGTCCTATCTAAAGTGAATGCAGCTGTCTCTAATGCATAACCTCAAAATAATAGCGGTAGATCGGTAAGAGACATCATAGATCGCACCATATTTCATAAGGTTCGATTACGACGTCCGGACACACCATTACCCTGTGGTGTTCCAGGTGGCTTCAACTGTGAAACAATTCCACAATGTCTTAAGTGTTTGCCAAACTCATAACTCAGTAATTCTCATTGATCAGATCATAGGAATTTGATCTTCTTGTTATGATGATTCTTAACTTCACTCTGAAATCGCTTGAACTTTTCAAACGTTTCAGACTTGTGCTTCATTAAGTAAATATACCTATATCTACTCAAATCGTCAGTGAAGATGAGAAAATAGCGATATCCACCGCACGCTTCAATTCTCATTGGATCACACGCATCAGCATGTATGATTTCCAACAAGTCACTTGCTCGTTTCATTGCACCTAAAAACGGGGTCTTAGTCATCCTGCCCCTGAGGCATGTCTCGCATGTGTCAAGCGATTCAAAATCAAGTGACTCCAAACATCCATCGACATGGAGTTTCTTCATGCATCTTACACCAATATGACCTAAGCGGCAGTGCCACAAGAAAGTGGTACTATCATTATTAACTCTACATCTTTTGGCGTGAACATGCGTATTACTACGACCGAGATTCAATGAACCATTCCATAGGGTGCGTGACCATGAAAGGTATTATTCATGTAAACAGAATAACCATTATTCTCTAACTTAAATGAATAACCATATTGCAATGAACATGATCTAATCATATTCATGCTCAACGTAGACACCTGATAACATTTATCTAGGTTCAATACTAATCCCGAAGGCAGATGGAGCGTGCGATGGTGATCTCATCAACTTTGGAAACACTTCCAACACACATCGTCACCTCGCACTTAGCCAGTCTCCCTTCAGTCCGTAGCTTTTGCTTCAAGTCATCAATAATAGTAACTGAACCGGTATCCAATACCCAGGTGCTACCAGGAGTACTAGTGAGGTACACATTAATAACACGTATATACTTTGTTGAAGTCGCCAACCTTCTTATCTACCATGTATTTGGGGTAGTTCCGCTACCAGTGACCGTTCCCCTTACAATAGAAGCACTTAGTCTCAGGTTTGGGTTCAACCTTGGGTTCTTTCACTGGAGCGGCAACTAGTTTGCCATCCATGAAGTTTCCCTTCTAGCCCTTGCCCTTCTTGAAACCAGTGGTCTTGTTAAACCATGAACACTTGATGCTCCTTTCTTGATTTCTACCTTTTGCGGTCTTAAGCACCGCGAACAGCTCCGGGATCAACTCCATCCGTTGCATGTCATAGTTCATCACGAAGATCTAGTGGCTTAGTGATAGTGGCTAGAGAACTCTATCAATCACTATCTTATCTAGAAGTTTTATCTCCCACTTGATTCAAGTGATTGTAGCACCCAAACATTCTGAGCACATGCTCACTAGTTGAGCTATTCTCCTCCATCTTGTTGGCTAAAGAACTTGTCAGAGGTCTCACACCTCTCAACACGGGCATGAGCCTGAAATCCCAATTTCAGCTCTTGGAACATCTCATATGTCTTATGGTGTTCAAAACGTCATTGGAATCCCGATTCTAAGCCGTAAAGTATGGTGCACTAAACTATCAAGTAGTCATTAGGATGTGTCTGTCAGGTGTGCACAACATCCACAGACGACGTTGTAGGGGTTTGCACATCGAGCGGTGCATCAAAGACGTAAGCCTTCTGTGTAGCAGTGAGGACACTCCTCGGACTACGGACCTAGTCCGCATCATTGCTTACAATATCTTTCAACTTAATCTTTCTCTAGGAACGTATTGAAACAGGGAGCTACAACGTGAGCTATTTATCTATAACATATTTGCAAAGACAATTTAGACTATGTCCATGATAATTAGGTTCATCTAATCAAATTATTTAATGAACTCCCACTCAGATAGACATCCCTCTAGTCATCTAAGTGAAACATGATCCGAGTCAACTAGGCCGTGTCCGATCATCACGTGAGACGGACTAGTCAACATCGGTGAACATCTTCATGTTGATCGTATCTTCTATACGACTCATGCTCGACCTTTCGGTCTTCCGTGTTCCGAGGCCATGTCTGTACATGCTAGGCTCGTCAAGTCAACCTAAGTGTATTGCATGTGTTCTGAGGCCATGTCTGTACATGCTAGGCTCGTCAACACCCGTTGTATTCGAACGTTAGAATCTATCACACCCGATCATCACATGGTGCTTCGAAACAATGAACCTTCGCAACGGTGCACAGTTAGGGGGAACACTTTTCTTGAAATTTTAGTGAGGGATCATCTTATTTAAGCTACCATCGTTCTAAGCAAATAAGATGTAAGACATGATAAACATCACATGCAATCAAATAGTGACATGATATGGCCAATATCATTTTGCTCCATTTGATCTCCATCTTCGGGGCTCCATGATCATCGTTGTCACCGGCATGACACCATGATCTCCATCATCGTGTCTTCCTGAAGTTGTCTCGTCATCTATTACTTCTACTACTATGGCTAACGCTTTAGCAATAAAGTAAAGTAATTACATGACGTTTATGTTGACACGCAGGTCATAAATAAATTAAGACAACTCCTATGGCTCCTGCCGGTTGTCATACTCATCGACATGCAATTCGTGATTCCTATTACAAGAACATGATCAATCTCATACATCACATATATCATTCATCACATCCTTTTGGCCATATCACATCACAAGGCATATGCTGCAAAAACAAGTTAGACGTCCTCTAATTGTTGTTGCAAGTTTTTACATGGCTGCTATAGGTTTCTAGCAAGAACGTTTCTTACCTACGCCAAAACCACAATGTGATATGCCAATTTCTATTTACCCTTCATAAGGACCCTTTTCATCGAATCCGATCCGACTAAAGTGGGAGAGACAGACACCCACTAGCCACCTTATGCAACTAGTGCATGTCAGTCGGTGGAACCAGTCTCACGTAAGAGTACGTGTAAGGTCGGTCCGGGCCGCTTCATCCCACGATGCCGCCGAATCAAGATAACACTAGTAACGGCAAGGAAATTGACAATATCGACACCCACAACTGCTTTGTGTTCTACTCGTGCATAGAAACTACGCATAGACCTAGCTCATGATGCCACTGTTGGGGATCGTAGCAGAAATTTAAAATTTTCTACGCATCACCAAGATCAATCTATGGAGTAATCTAGCAACGAGGGGAAGGAGAGTGCATCTAAATACCCTTGTAGATCACTAAGCGGAAGCGTTCAAGTGAACGGGGTTGATGGAGTCGTACTTGTCGTGATCCAAATCACCGATGATCCTAGCGCCGAACGGACGACACCTCCGCGTTCAACACACATACGGAATGGAGACGTCTCCCACGCCTTGATCCAGAAAGGAGGAAGGAGAGGTTGAGGAAGAGAGTCCAACAGCAGCACGATGGCGTGGTGGTGATGGAGTGGCAGTTCTCCGGCAGGGCTTCGCCAAGCTCACGTGGAGGAGGAGAGGTATTGGAGGGGAGGGGCTGCGACAGGTTCAAGGGTGTGGCCGCCCTCCCACCCCTCCACTATTTATAGGTGGGGAGAGAGGGGGCCGGCCCCCTTTAGATCCCATCTAGGGTTGGGGGCGGCGGCCAAGGGGGGAGGAGTGCCTCCCAAGTCAAGTGGAGGCCCTCCCCCTTAGGGTTTCCCCTCTCCCATGCGCATGGGCCTTGGGGGGGCTGGTTCCCTTGGCCCATTAAGGTTAGGGCGCCCCCCTACAGTCCATGCTGCTGTATTGGACGTGGTGGAACATTTTCCGGACCTCCGGACCCCTCCGAAATCCTCCGGAACCTTCCGGAAGCTTCCCGGTACAATACCGGAAAAAACCGAACTTTTCCCGAAACCCGAACAACAACTTTCCATATATAAATCTTTACCTCTGTACTATTCCGGAACTCCTCGTGACGTCCGGGATCTCATCCGGGACACCGAACAACATTCGGTAATCACATACAAGTCTTCCTAATAACCCTAGCGTCATCGAACCTTAAGTGTGTAGACCCTACGGGTTCGGGAACCATGCAGACATGACCGAGACAACTCTCCGGCCAATGACCAACAGCGGGATCGGGATACCCATGTTGGCTCCCACATGTTCCACGATGATCTCATCGGATGAACCACGATTTCAAGGATTCAATCAATCCCGTATTCAATTCCCTTTGTCCAGCGGTATTGTACTTGCCCTAGATTCGATCGTCGGTATCCCGATACCTTGTTCAATCTCGTTACCGGCAAGTCTCTTTACTCGTTCCGTAACACATCATCCCGTGATCAACTCCTTGGTCACATTGTGCACATTATGATGATGTCCTACCGAGTGGGCCCAGAGATACCTCTCCGTTACACGAAGTGACAAATCCCAGTCTCGATTCGTGCCAACCCAACAGACACTTTCGGAGATACCTGTAGTGAACCTTTATAGCCACCCAGTTACGTTGTGACGTTTGGCACACCGAAAGCACTCCTACGGTATCCGGGAGTTGCACAATCTCATGGTCTAAGGAAATGATACTTGACATTAGAAAAGCTTTAGCATACGAACTACATGATCTTTGTGCTAGGCTTAGGATTGGGTCTTGTCCATCACATCATTCTCCTAATGATGTGATCCCGTTATCAACGACATCCAATGTCCATGGTCAGGAAACTGTAACCATCTATTGATCAACGAGCTAGTCAACTAGAGGCTTACTAGGGACATGGTGTTGTCTATGTATCCACACATGTATCTGAGTTTCCTATCAATACAATTCTAGCATGGATAATAAACGATTATCATCAACAAGGAAATATAATAATAACCAATTTATTATTGCCTTTAGGGCATATTTCCAACAGAAAGTTCATTCCTATAAGCATAATTCATATTGGCATCTTGGCCACAAGCATAGCAATTATCAAGTTCATCAAAAAGGGATATTTCAAATGAATCAACGGGATCATAGCAATTATCATAGTATTCATCCTTCGGTAAGAACGAAGGGACATTAAACAATGTATGAGTTGGAGGGTTACTCTCATTAGAAGGTGGGCACGGGTAGTTAATCCGCTCTTCCTCCTTTTGTTCTTCGCTCTCCTCATCATCTCTTTCATCCAATGAGCTCACTGTTTCATCAATTTCTTCTTTCATAGACTCCTGCAAAATGTTAATTGGTCTCTTCTTGGACAGCGGAGGAGTCCTCAATATATGGTTTAACATAGGCATTAGAAGCATAATTATCATAATAATAATTAAGTATGTCAAAATTTTCAGATTTGTAAAGAGTAGCATCATAATTTTCAATCAAAGAAGCAATTTCATAAGCACCATTAAAAGCAACAAATTCTTCAATTTGTTGAACATCATAGTAATTATAAACACCCTTACCATACGAAGATACAATTCCATTATCACTAAACTCATATTGGTAGGGAAGGTGTTTCTTAGGGTCTTCAGAACAACAAGTAACATCATATATTTCACATAAATTCCAAGCATAGCATGCAAACGATGAATTTGATTCAGTAAAAGTTTCCCTTTTTGAGATAAGCGGTGTCACACATAACAAGCATGCTCATCTAAACATTTGCCCTCAACTAAGCTAGTTGGGGTTTCAGCACGAGCACATAGGGATCGAAGATGATCCAAGTAGAAAGCTTCAGTAGTATGATAGATTTTGGGTGGTTCTTCAACCATTGGTTTAGTAGATACTGTTCGACGAGAATTTTTTGTTCATTACAAGTAGTAGGAGCATAGAGAGAGAATAAAAGACGAAGTTGTCCAATAATAACTTGTGCAATTTTTTTCTTGCCATCGTGCGTACATGCATGGAGCAAGGAGTGCCCATGAGTGTAAAAAGAAGAAAAAAGAGAGAGAGAGAAATATGCATGTACGCACAGTGCACATCTCTTGGGTTGATGGACTAGTTGTGCACATGCATGTGCATACCGTGTCACGTGTCAATCTCTGCATGCAATGTCAAATATATAACGATACAGTATTTGTATGTATCTTAGTATCTACGGCCGGCCGGCAGGCTCGAGTATGTACGTACCGAAATACCATGCGTGTATATGAAAAATACATACGTATTTGAGTAACTACGGCGGCCGGTGAGCACGCGTATATATGTTCTTTGAATACACACAATGTTTATTTGGCCCAGAACTGTATTGAATCCGTATGGGCTATATCGCATGGGTCGACCATTGTTCGCGGTGATGAGCCCGCGGGCGTGCTCCATTGGATTAAATCCGTACACATATACATGGAATAAGGCAAAGCCAGCACGTTCTTGTGCAGCACGTTTGGAAACAAAAGAAAGGAACCGGAAAGGCATACATAAAATAACAAGATATGTGTTGGAGCTTTCCTTTTAGTTGTGCAGCTTGGGCGTCAAGATGAAGAGCCATATAAGGAAAGAAAATTGACGGCTGCCTCCAGCACCCTAGGCCTGCCATCCTATAAATACCCAGCCAGAGGAGGCACCGAGGGATCCAACCACCAGGTCGCCGACATCTCGTACACACCAAAACCCAAGCACGCAGATAACAATCACGCACGTGGCCGGCGAGACGCAAGAGAACCAAAGATCGGGAGGCCACCTCGAGGCACACGAGGACGCCGGCGAAGCGCACGCAGCTAAAGGCAAACCTCACCAGTGACATGGACGCCGCCAAGCTGATGTTCCCGGACGGTAAAATTAACATCTAATCTCTCCTTCGTCCTTTACTTTTTTTGCATGCATGTACAGCACGGTGATGGTGCGGTGGATCTCGTAAACTTGCAACACTTCGATGGTGCTATCATCTTCATCAAGCTCACCAAAGACGAAGCTACTCACGGACTTCACCAAGGCATGGAAGACAATGGCGTGTCGATGGGGCTGCCGGCGCGCAGCCCGTTGGACTCCTTTGTGGTGGCCGCCCTTGGTGATGAGGCCGACGACATCTACTTTGTCAAGCTGGAGCCCCGAAGGCGCGAGGCTCGCGAGGATACCGCTGTGGATGGCGACATGGAGCTCGCTAGGACGACGCCCTCGTTTTCTTCATCAAGCTGGTGCAATGGAGGACGAAGGTGGGGAAGCTTGCAAGGATGCCGCCGATGTGCCGCGGTGGATCACGGTGCGAAGTTCACCAATATGACGCCAATGTCAACTTCATCAAGCCGGTGCCATGGAGGACGAAGGCGTGGAGTCTCGGGAGGATGCCGCTGTCGTGCCGCGGTGGATGGCGCTACGGAGTTCGCCAACATGACGCCAATGTCAACATCATCAACCCGGTGTCGCAAGGATCATGAACGGGAGCTCGCAATCAGGACGCCCGCCATCCACTTGTCATGCTGGAGCTAGAAGACGGAGGCGTGGCGCCCGTTGGGGATGCCGCCAACATCTACTTCGTCAAGCTGGAGCCCGGAGACATGGAGCTCGCAGGGATTCCGTCGTGTGCCGCGGAGGAAGGCGAGACGGAGCTCTCTAGGACGTCGCCCGACTTCTTCTTCATCAAGCCGGTGCCATGGAGGACGGAGACGGAGCTCGCTAGGACGACGCCCGTTGTCTTCTTCGTCAAGCCGGCGACATGGATAACAAAGGCGTGGAGGCTCGCAACGATGTTGCCACCGTGCCGCGTTGGATAGCGGCGCGGAGCTCGCCAAGACGACGCCCATCGCCAACATCGTCAGCCTGGCACCGCGGAGAATCGTGGCGTGGAGCTTGCAAGGAGGACACCACCAACATCAACATCATCAAGATGGACTGGAGGCTCGTGGGACATCACCACCAATGTCTACCTCATCAAGATGGAGCCCGCAACATGGAGCCAAGAAGATAACACACACCCTTGGTGCTGCCCGCAACACGGAGCAGGGAGGTGCTGCTGTCCGTGACCTGGAGGAGAAGATGGTGCCACATGATGCTCTCCACGACCCGGAGCCCAAGAAGAAGATGCATGATGGCGAGGAGGCGACGTGACTTCACCAACACTAACTCCCGATGGCCCCGTGAGGCGGTACCCTTGTCTTGGAGGACTGCCGTAAACACGGCGTCCAACCGAGACGAGGCGCCAACCACATCGGCATTGCCGATACGAGCGAGTGTTGGTTATACACCGACACCGGTCTCCATAAGAATACTCCCGCGAGGCAACCCCTTGCATACCCGACGAAGCCGCTACATCGTCAAGAAGTCCGAGCTGAGCAGGACCCATGCAACTTCAACACCGACTATATCAACGTTGTCAAGACCGACGAGGCGCGACGGCGAGGGTGAACGTGGCCAACATAAAGCCATGTTTTAAGCGGCACGTGTACCGACGAGGACACGGGCTTTGCCGCCGCCCACACCACATACACACACCATCATCATCATGCATGGAGAACACGAAGCGAAGACGACGAAGACGACCACATGGCTTAATCGGAGGTATCTCGCGGAGCAACCCGCGGGAGTAATTAACTGGGAGATTTCCGAGGCCGCGGGAACCAGGAGACCGCACATCGCCATAGTCAGGCATGCCGCGCTAGTAGGCCACGGAGCGCAACCATTTTTTATGGGATCTTGTAATTTTGTTTATCCGATGAGATTAATGAAATACTTGTTTCCCGTGCCCCTTTTCTTTGTGTACTACGGTACATTGGCACGCCCGCATTTTTCTTTTCCCTGACGCATGAGAGAAATCCATACTCCTTCTCTTCCCTTCTTCCGGAGTGTTCATAAGATTTTTCTCGTGTCAAACAAATTGGCACGCCCGGTGGGACCTGGTTCTCCTCCCATCTTTGCTTCATTCTGGTCGTCTGAATCGTGTTCGCTCGTCTCCCAACCTGCACAGCATGCTGCATGACAAGGCAAAAGCGAGGATTTCCGCTCATCAAGATCCCTTTCATGCAGGTGGACTCTCCCACGACAGCAACTCGGAGCCGGTGATGATCCAATTTGGATCGATGCCGCCCATGGTCGTCATCGAGCTTGGCGAGAAGGTCTACATCCATCAAGCCCAGGATCCTGTGCAGTTTCAAACTGTGCAGTCGAAGAAGGCACTAAGGCGGGAGGCTGCCAGGATGAAGAAGAAGTGTCGCGAGCTAATGCTTGAGGCGCGCGCCCTGTTGAAGGAATCGACGAGGGCAGATATGAACGGTGATGTGGAGGCAGCTCAACGCCTCTGCACCAGAGCCGCCAACAGGCGGTCTAGTGCGGTGTCCCTCCACACCCCTACCACGACTACGCATTCAGAGCCGCTGGAACCAACTCCGCGGCGCACTGAGGTAGAGCTTCTCGAGGGTTTGGAGGCCATGTCCCATAATTTGCATAGGCTCATGGCCAACGCTCGTTTGTCGGATAGCCCTCATCCCCTACGCAACTACAGGAGGAAGTACCGCAAGGTACAGTTACTCCACCAACAGATAGCCTCCCACATTGCTCAGAGCATGGTGCCGGAGGAGGATTGGTCCCTCGGCGCCATGGACCTAGCTGATAAGGTGTTCACTTACCGAAGCACCTTAACCCCTCCGTATGACTTGTTCCCTGATGATTGGGCATACGAGCCATGCAAGGTCAAGGAGCTGGTGAGACGCGCCATCATGAAGGAGTTCTGGAAGCGCCGCTCACGCAAAGAGCCCATTCTACCAGGCCCTACTGTCTCCCTCAAAATTGGCGACACTCGAAGGGGTGCATGGGCGCCGTGTCTCCACAACTCGGCGGTCGACGGAAGGTCTCTCCCAACAACAACAGGTTTTCCACCCTTCGGCATGAAGCACCCACGCCACAGGACGACGACCTACGGCGAGAATTTCGCCAACTCCAAGAGCAGATGAACAATATCCAAAGGAGGCTCCAAGATCCGATGGCGCCAAGTGCATCGTCGGCTCAAGCTGCAGGAAGGGTGAGGCGTCAAGCCCCAAGCCATCCTCCTCAACATGAGCGCCAGACTTTGGCGCCTCGGCGACAACCTTCACCAAATCGACACTTCCCACAAGGGAGATATCCCAACATGCCTCCACGTTGGAACCGATGGTCAAGACATCAAGACGATGAGAGGGACCCCGGCCCACTCAACAGTGGCAACCACGGGAACCTTTGCGACAGACGCTTCCACCACGACCTTTGTCACCTCCCAGGCGGGGACATCAAGACAATGAGAGGGACCCTCAGCCCACTCAACAATGGAAACCACGGGAACCTTTGCGACAGATGCTTCCACCACGACCTTTATCACCTCCTAGGCGGGGAGATTGGCCACAACTGTAGGCGATGATGGGCAGGTATTCATCATCCACGAGGCGCCTTGCACCAACACTCCTACGCACGCCACTGGTGCAAAGGGATGGTATCTTTCCAACGGAGAATCAGCGCAAGCGGGAGAGGCGTCGGAGAAACCGCCATGTTCTTTATAAAGAACTTGAGGACTTGGTCCTTCGACACACTCAGGTGCGTTTACGACCCGATGGTGGGGTCGTTCAAGAAAATGACAGGATCAAATTTCGCATCTCCCCCGACTTGGTGCGGCATGAGCGGCATAGCTACCTGCTCAGCCGATTGGCGCCGAAACCACGCAAGACGTCCATGAGAAGCATTGTGCAAGGGAGCAAGGTGGTTCTTTCTTCATCCCTTCCCCAGAAGAATGATGAACAGGTAAAAGCTACTGCACCAGCACCCCCACTAGAGAATCAGAAGATGCCAGCGCCGACGGCCACACCGATGGAAGGCGTCGAAGAAGCCAAGCTTACGTTCTCCTCCAACAATGAAGTAGCTTCCGAGGGTGCTGCCAACGCTGCCCTCCCACAAGACACAACACTTCCCACGGAGTTTCCTCTTGTTCCCTCTGAAAGGATGGACCAAGATGGAGAAGCTCAAGCCCAGCAGGAGGCTGAAAAAGCGAAGGAATCAACTAAGAAGAACCTTGCCTTGTGTGGTACTCTTGGAGTGCAGCCAAGTGAAGGGTCAAGTAATGAATGGCGGCCTCCCGCCATCACCGAGGAGTTTGACTATCCTTCCAAAGAAGAGATTGTGCCGAACCCAAAGGTTGACTTCCAGAGGACCTTCCTACCGCGCCTTGGCCATGTTCGTGCATGGCTCAGGGGTGCGGAGGGGGATGCCAAGACAAGCTCATCAACATCGCAAGAAGCTGCAAGATCCAGGGCCACGTGTCTTCCTGTGACAACAGGGAAAGGCTCATTAGGTGCAGGGAGCACTTCACAAAATGAAGATATATACAAGCGTCACTACACCGACATTACATCAAGGCTTCCTCAAGACCTTGAAGGACGACGACAAGTTGCAAACAGGCCAGGGGCCAATACAAGATTAAAATCCATCACCCATCAAGGCGTGACGGATGGGTTTCCCAGAGATGGAGAACGCCAAGATAACCTTGATGATGATGAAGGCTTCTCTGACTCATCTTCCTCGCCATCGTTGGAGAGTCGCCCGCACTCCCCTCGTTACCATGAACTAGCTTCATCGGTTTTGTCAGATTACGAGGGAGGTGATGAAGACCTCCACACCGCGCCCGTTCGCATGGTGAATCATGGTGATAGCCTTGTGGATCAAGATCCTGCTGCCAAGCCACCCGTTGATGGCACCCAAGGCCCAAGTGTTGTAAACAAAGTAGCACCACAAGAAGTGTCTCTAGAAGAAGAAGTCAGAAGCCAGCGCCAGACGATTGACCAGTTGGCGTCAAAGCTTGACCAGTTCATTGAGCTCATGATGAACAACCAAGGCGTTCCTCCACAAGGCGTGCTGCAGCGAGTGGTGGATCCGCAAGAGGAGGAACTCCAGGTGGGCCCTCCTGCTAGGGTGCCCTTAAATGATGTGCCTCAACATGACCCCAACACACAAGCTCGGCCTTGGGTTAGCCCTGCTAGTTCTGCCAACGCAGTACCACGCGCGGTTATGCTGAAGGACTACCATGACATGGTCGGGGATATGGTGGACAAGAAGTTGAAGCAAATGGCGATAGATCAAGCCCCTCGTACCTCCGAGAGTGAGCTGGAGAAGCCTTACGAGGCGTGGCATGACATGATGGCGTATCCCGCAGGGTGGCACCCACCAAAGTTCCGTCAATTTGATGGAACCGGTGATGCAAGGGAGCACTTGGCGTACTTCGAGGCGGCATGCGGCGACACAGCAAACAGCCCGTCACTTCTCCTTCGCCAATTTTCAGGGTCATTAACCAGGCCCTCCTTCCATTGGTACAACCGTTTACCGGTTGGGTCCATTGGGAGTTGGGCGGCCATGAAAGAGGTTTTCAAGAAGCACTTCGTTGCCATGAAGAAGGACTTCTCGATTGTCGAGCTGGCACAAGTCCGACAATGACGAGATGAGTCCATTGATGACTACATCATCCGCTTCCGCAATAGTTATGTGCGTCTCGCCAGGGAGATGCACCTCGAGGATGCCATTGAGATGTGCGTCCATGGGATGCAGCAACATTGGTCACTTGAAGTCTCTCGGCGTGAGCCTAGAACTTTTAGTGCCCTCAGCACGGCGGTAGCGGCCACGAAACTTGAGTTTGAGAAATCATCACAGATAATGGAGCTCTATAAGAATGCCAGTGCATTTGATCCCGCCAAGCGCTTCACCTCGACGTCCAAGCAAATCAACAACGGTAGCAGGGCGAAGGCGCCAGCTGAAACGAACACCACCAAGGTCTTCTCGTCTGCACCGCAAGGCCATGTGCCCATCTTGGGTGCAAGAGGCGAACAAGCTGGAGGGAGGCAACGCCCGTCGATGCAGGAGCTCCTCAAGAAGTAGCACGTCTTCCGTCGGGAGCTCATCAAGGACATGTTCAACCAGTTGATGGAACATCGAGCCTTGAGCTTACCAGAGCCTCGGAGGCCTGATCAGGTGAGGATGACAGATAATCCTTTATTTTGCCCATATCAGAGGTATGTGGGACATGTCATTGAAGATTGTGTCACGTTCAAAGAATGGCTCCAAAGAGCCATTAATGAGAGGAGGATCAACCTCGACCCAGAAGCTATCAACCCAGATTACCATGCAGTAAACATGGTGAGCATGAAGTTACCATCTCCGCCAAGTGAAGACACGAAGCTCGAAGAAACATGGGTGCCACTGGCCCAAGTTGAAGACCAGCTATCCAACCTCGTCCTCTCCAAGACGCCGGTATCTTCCTTTCGGCCACAGGTGACCCCAACCATTCCCGGGGAGGAGCCTTGGAGGATGGTGCACCGAAGACCGTATACAAGGAGGCTTCCACCCCGATATCCTCGCTCGGCTTTGCCAGAACGAGCTCCCCCAAGAATTCTAAGGCAGTTCGATCCAAGTCAATGCCGGCCTCCACCAAGATTTGTCCCTATGTCAGAGGGAGACGAGCCTTTTCCTCGACGGGGGCGTGTGCTACCAACCTTGGCGCAGTTCTTGCCACCCGGCTGGGGGCAAGCACCAGCAAAGGAGGGGGAGAAAGTTCAAGAAGGAGCCAGCTCATCCCAATCACCAAGCATAGAGAGTTGCAACGTCATCCATGACTACAGCGACACCCCTTCCGAAGACGTGTTTACTCCTGAAGAGCAAACTGTCCTCCACGCCGAAGAGGCGTCAAAGGAAGTGCCATTGGAAGAGGTGAACATGAACCTGCGTGGGGGTAATGTCCTACCTGAACCACTAAAGATCAAGCCAACAAGGGTGCAGAAGCCAACCGCCCCAAAGGAGGTGCTTGTGCAGGAGGAGGAATCTGAACACCAAGGCCAGGAGAAGATGAAGGCACGTGACGTTGACTACAACATCATCGCCCACCTCAAGCGGATCCCTGCACTTTTGAGTGTGCACGATGCGCTCATGATGGTGCCCGACCTTCGCGAAGCCCTTATCAAGGCGCTCCATGCTCCGGAACTCTATGAGGTGTCCATGGCGAAACACCGTCTTTGCTCTAGCCCCTTGTTCGTGAACGAGATCACGTTCGACGAGGATGATAAGCTCATAGATGATGGTGACCACAACCGGCCATTGTATGTGGAAGGTAATATTGGTGTTGCACATATTCGCAGGATCCTCATAGACCCAGGGTCTGCCGTGAACATTCTCCCTCTTCGGAGTTTGACGCGGGCAGGTTTTACGATGGACGACTTGGAGGCTACTGACGTGATGATCTGCGGCTTCGACAACCAAGGGAAGCCTACACTAGGTGCCATTACATTGAAGATCCAGATGTCAACTTTTAGCTTCAAGGTGCGGTTCTTCGTCATCGAGGCGAATACCTCCTACTCCGCCCTTCTAGGAAGACCGTGGATCCACAAGTACCGTGTCGTTCCATCCACCCTCCATCAATGCTTGAAGTTCCTCGACGCCAGTGGTACACAAAAGCGCATCATCGGCAACATATCTTCTTATACTATGCAGGAGTCTCACCATGCAGATGCGAAGTACTATTTCTCCATTGTAGACAGCGACCAGCAGTTGGGGCGCACAACACCTTCGGTGGATCTTTTGACCAAACCAGGTTTTGGGCCACTAGCCGAGATGAAGCACCCCATCATGCCGATCTCACCTGCCGATGCAAAGGACTCCTCCCCTCGGACCTACAGGGGCCAAATCCATAGGAGGCCATCTTCATCTATGCGGTACGACTATAGCCCCTCTTCCCAATTGCAGGTAGGGAGCTCTACTTCGACATCATGTGGAACATGATCTTCTATGCCTGGTCCAGTGGTCCCATTACTGTTGAAGGCAAGGTTCCCGACGTCAACACCAATCACGCTGAGGTCGGCCACGACAATTTCTCAAGAGGCTACCACTTCTTCATCAACTTTGGCGCGCCGAGAGCCCATTTGTTTAACACTTGGAAGCTCTGCAGGTGCCCAGGAAGGCTCCAAGATGCTAACAGGCGGCAATGATGCGCCACCACCCATCACGCTACGGGCACGCAACCCCCGGAGGGAAGAGCCTGCGCCCGTACCAATTTCCGATAGAAGAAGAATAAAAGAAGTGGAGGAAGTTGCAAGGGGAGCTCAAGGCGTACAACCCCCGTCGCTCTATATCTCAGTGACTTCCCCATTGGAGGTTTGGGCAATCCCCAGTTTGTCCGGATCTAGAGTCCAGACCATTTTCTACAAAGTCCCGTAAGTAAAACAATGTGATTTTGTATTTGAATTTCCCCAAACTTGCAGTGACCCAGAGGAGGTACTACCGACAATGAAGGCGGAGCCCAAGATGGTTCGTTTGTTGGAGAAGGCTGGGATCACTCTTGGGCGGAACAACAGGATGCCTTCACCACCCGCCATATGCGAGGAATGGTGGAGACAAGCGGAAGACCTCATCAAGCAAAAAGGCAAAGCTCAACCAAAGTTTGGGCTTGGCTACAACAACCCCGACGCCCCCCGGCAATGAGGGGAAGCTCAGCTCCATGCAAGCACCACGAGAACCAGAAGATAGAAGGAGACCGATGCTAGAAGGAGACTTCTACAACAATGACATGCCTTTTGGGTTGAAGAATGCAGGTGCAATATATCAGCATGCCATGACATGCGTCCTTGGCGATCCGATACATGATGCGATGGAATGTTGTACCTACGACATCCCTGCTGATGAAGAGGAGGAGCTCAGTGTCGGAACATGAGTGAACTGCCATGCCATGTCCGTCTCATCAAGCGATGAGTCTGACACTTTGTTCGCCGTTCCTCATCAACAACACTCTGCCAACGGTGAGCCAAGTGACGCCGAGGAACTTAGCTCCATATCGGCACCACATGAGTTAGAAGATGGAGGACAACCCACCATCGATGATCTCGTCCAAGTCAACCTTGGAACAAAGGATGACCCACGCCCCACTTTCGTTAGCGCCACGCTGACGGAAGAGGAGCGGGAGGACTATCGAAGCTTCTTGATGGAGTACCGAGACTGCTTCGCCTGGAGTTATATGGAGATGCCAGGTTTGGACCCTCGCGTCGCTACGCACAAGTTGGCGATTGACCCACGGTTCCGTCCCATCAAGCAGCAACCACGACGGTTACGTCCAGAACTTGAAGACTATGTCATCGCAGAGATCGACAAGCTAATCGCCGCAGGTTTCATCAAGGAGACAAAGTATCCACGGTGGCTCGCCAATATTGTCCTGGTGGAGAAGAAGAATGGGCAGATACAAATCTGCCAGGACTTCCGTGACCTAAATCGGGCTTGCCCAAAGGATGACTTTCCTCTACCAATCCCAGAGATCATCATCGACTCCACCACAGGCCATGGCGCACTTTCCTTCATGGACGGTTCGTCAGGCTACAACCAGATCAAGATGGATCCCGATGACGCCATTGACACCGCTTTCAGGACCCCAAAGGGAAATTTCTACTACACCGTCATGCCGTTTGGACTGAAGAATGCTGGCGCAACGTACCAGCGTGCCATGACGTGCGTTCTTGGTGATTTGATACATCATACGGTGGAATGCTATGTTGATGACATGGTAGTCAAAATCAAGGATCGCAAGCATCATCAGGAGGATCTTCGAGTTGTCTTCAAGCGGTTATGTCAACATCAACTAAAGATGAACCCGATGAAGTGTGCCTTTGCTGTTCAGTCAGGCCTCTTCCTCGGCTTTGTTGTTCGTCACCGAGGCATAGAGATCGAGCCTAAGAAGATCAAGGCCATCCTCGACATGCCGCCACCTCAAGATCTCAAAGAGTTGAGGTCATTGCAAGGGAAGCTAGCATACATCAGGTGTTTCATCTCCAACCTCTCCGGACGCATCCAGCCCTTCTCGAGCCTCATGAAGAAAGGAGCTTCGTTCGTGTGGGATGAAGGATGCCAACGCGGATTTGATGAAATCAAAAGGTACCTCCTTAATCCACCTGTCTTGACAGCTCCCGTGAAGGGGCGCCCACTCATTCTATACATTGCAGCGCAACCTACTTTGATAGGCGCTTTGTTCGCCCAAAACAATGATGAAGGGAAGGAGGTGGCGTGTTATTACTTGAGCCGCACCATGGTGGGGGCTGAGCGAAACTACTCTTCTATAGAGAAGTTGTGCTTGGCCCTAATCTTTGCTTTGAAGAAGCTCAGGCACTACACGTTGAAGCATGAAGTCCAGCTCGTCGCGAGGGCGGACCCTGTGAGGTACGTTTTAAGTCAGCCCGCGCTCATGGGGCGACTTGGAAAATGGGCACTTATCATGATGGAGTTTGACATCACCTTTGTGCCTCAAAAAGCAATCAAGGGTCAAGCCTTGGCGGAGTTTCTCGCAGCGCACCCAATTCCATATGACTCACCTCTAGTCACGGACCTCCCTGACGAGGAGGTTTTCAATGTCAACATTGACGCGTCATGGGAGCTTTACTTTGACGGTGCCTCCCGCATGGACGCTGACCCCGATGGTACCCCAAGGCGAAGAGCCGGTGCAGGTTTGGTGTTCAAGACGCCACAAGGAGGGGTGATGTATCACTTGTTTTCCCTCCTCAAAGAAGAATGCTCCAACAACGAAGCAGAGTACGAGGCGCTCATCTTCGGCCTCCTCTTGGCGCTCTCCATGGAGGTTTGTTCCTTGCAGGCTTATGGAGACTCTCAACTCATCATTCGTCAAGTCAACGACATCTATGAGGTTCGCAAGCCTGAACTGGTGCCGTACTATTCCACGGCCCGGAATCTAATGGAAAATTTTCAACATGTTGAAGTGCTCCATGTCCCGCGAAGTAGGAATGCACCTGCTGATGCCTTGGCGAAACTAGCAGCGGCGTTGGTGCTCCCAGATAATAAAAGAATGCAGGTGAACATGGAAGAAAGGTGGCTACTCCCGGCTGTTTTGGAGCTCATCCCGGCGGAGTACGAAGTCAATACTGTCATGACAAATGCCGTAGAGGAGGGCGAGTGGCTGCAACCATTCCTCGACTACTTCAAGCATGGGAGCCTCCCCGACGATCCTGTCATGAGGCGCCAACTACAACGACGACTTCCTTTCTACCTTTTTGAAGCAGGTGTCCTATATAGGCGTTCGCATGGGCAGGAGGTCCTACTTCGATGCGTCAACCGAAGAGAAGCCGACAAGATCCTACAGGAGATGCATCATGGAGTCTGCGACGGGCACCAAGGAGGGGCCAATATGTATCATAGTATACGTCTAGCAGGATACTACTGGCCCGACATTATGTCAGACTGCCTTCGGGTGGCTAGATCGTGCCACAACTGTCAAGTTCATGGTGATTTCAAGCATAGGCCGCCAATCCCTCTTCACCCTACCATTCCCTCTTGGCCATTCGATGCCTGGGGAATCGATGTCATCGGCCCTATCGACCCTCTGTCTTCCAGGGGGCACCACTTCATCCTCGCCGCGACGGACTACTTCTCGAAGTGGGCGGAAGCTGTTCCATTACGGGAGGTGAAGAGTGACAACGTCATCAACTTCCTAGAGCGGAACATCATATATCACTTTGGGATACCTCACCGGATCACCTTCGACAACGGCAAGGCCTTCAAGTCCAACAAGATGTACAGGTTCACGGAGAAGTACAAGATCAAGTGGAACTACTCCACCGGCTACTACCCTCAAGCTAACGGTGCGATCGAGGCTTTCAACAAGACGCTCGGCAAGATAATCAAGAAGACAGTGACAAGGAATCAGAGAGACTGGCATGATCGTCTCTTCGAGTCCTTATGGGCGTACCATGTCGCAGTCCGTACCCCAACGCAGGCGACTCCGTTTTCTCTCGTTTACGGGAGTGTGGCGGTCCTACCACTGGAGGTCCAACTACCCTCTTTGAGGGTGGCTATCCAAGATGAGATCGCCCAAGACGAACAGGTACAACTGCGGTTTCAGGAGCTCGACGCCCTTGAAGAGGGGCGACTTAATGCCCTAAAAAACCTGGAGCTTTACCGCCAGAATATGGTGAGAGCTTACGACAAGCTCGTCAAGCAACGCGTCTTCTGAAAAGGCGAGTTGGTTCTCGTGCTTAGGCGGCCCATCGTCGTGACGCACAAGACGAAGGGCAAGTTCGAGCCAAAGTGGGAAGGGCCATACGTCATTGAGCAAGTCTACGACGGGGGAGCATACCAGCTTGTCGATTCTCAGGGAGTCCGGCCAATGCCCCCAATCAATGGAAGGTTCCTCAAAAAATATTTTTCTTAATTTTTTGCCTCTTTTGTTGCCTTTTGGATTTTCCATTGGGGAAACTTTTTCTGTGGGCTTTCGGATCCATGATGCATTCTCCTTAGCATTTCGTGGATATATCTAGTTTTCCCCAATTTTTACGGACTAAGTCCAACAAAAAAAGTGGATTTTACCTATCGCACTAAGCTGTTGATTGAAGTTTCGGCTACCCTAGGACTTGTTGGAGGGCGGCACAATGTGTCGATTTGCAGATGGAGCAGCTCCTACACCCACAATGCACGACACGTACCAGGTGTATGCTTCCGGAGGCAGCGGAGATGATTACTTGGGCACTTCTGAGTATTAAGACCCCGTGCTTTTCATGTTTCCTGGCATGCCTCATGTTCACAGAGGCTTGCACTCCAGGGAAGACTATAGGAAAAGATCATGGAGGGCTGCCTGACCCAACACAAGTTGGTTTGGTGCGTAGTCACATGGCAACCCTGGGGTGCGCCACCAGAAGCCCCAGATAAAGTGCTAGAGGGTTTTTCCTAGTCCACAGAGGTGAATAGTTCCCTTCCAAGTTCCCAAGGTGGGTCCCGGAGAATCCTGGAAGAAGAGTCCCCAAGAAGTTCGAGCCGGATGTCAAAACAAGTCCGTGAAGTCTGTGGCCAATCAATCATCCGCGTGAGCAATAAGATGAAATTCCGAAAGTCCAAAAAGCAAATTCAAGAATGAAAATTCCAACAATCCAAGAAGCAATCAAGCGTTCCCAAGCAGTAAGGGACCCACTTGAAGGAAGGCGGGAGGTAGCTGTTCACCACCCCTCAATATGCATGAAGAAAAATCGCCAAGCTGTTGTCCCAAAACCATTTACCCTGAACTTATCACACCCAAGTCTCTAGGCTCATGGGGCGTGTGCAGGGGGCATGTTGAGCTGTGGGGGCCCTCAGTATGATGATGGACTAGAGTATGAATTTTTGTTGCCTCTCGGAAGCATCCCGAAACACGACGTCTTCATACACGTACACCAAAGCTATTTAACTTGTTGAGTTGCAATCGTCAAGGTCTTTCGACGGTTCCCAATGACAAGTCCTTCGGCAGCCTTCTCGGATATCACGCCTATAGCTAGTGTATAACGGGAAAGCCAACATTTTAAAACCCACAAACATTTTTTTCTTTTCCCTCTCTTTTTCGCCCGTTTTCATTTGGTGTTCCTAGTTGTGCTCCTCCAACATCTTTGCAGCCATGAAGAGACACTCCCTGTCATCGTCGACGGCATTCAGACGACAACCACTACATTGAACTACGTCTTGGGTGTTTGGGTGCAGCAATTCCCATGCGTCCCTGACAAACACCGGCGACAACCTGACAACCAATGGTCTACACCGACACACACGATAGGTGCCATAAGGCAACACCTGCGCTCACGAAGGTGGAGCCGTTTCGTCTCCACAACCCCATCTCCAACAACAATGAAGCATGGGGGCAACGTCAACCCCTCAATTATTTGTAAGGCCGATGGCGTCCCGGCGCACCACCAGGATTGTCACACCATGGATGGTGTGATGGTTCGCTCAACGAAGGGGAGCTATCGACGGTCTACCGATGCCTCGCCTACATCAACACAAGGAGATTACAGGAGCAGTGCAACGCGCCAGTGCGGCCAGCGTGAATCTGTGAAACCCTCCAATCAAGTCGGCTGGCACCGTAGCAGCTAGGCGGTCGCGACGAGATTGGTAAAAAAAACTTTTTTTGTTTTTCAGAAGAAAGCATGATGTTTCGCCATGGAACGAAAACGAGTTAGGGTTTGCCTAATTGATCGGCATCGTGCCTATTATACGATCCAATGAGCACCCTAGAGAACACAGGTGTAGATGGACATGCCTACACTAATTTACATTACTATCAATCAATCATCTTTGGAACGACGCTCAATATCACGAACCTCCGGTCAATACCTCTCTAGGCTGCACACATGTTGATGCGCCAATTTGTTACAGAAAAAAAATGTTTTCACCAAACTAAGTTCGATCGCTTCACGCTCGAACTTTATTTGGTGAGGGGGCATTTGTTTGACGAGAATTTTTTGTTCATTACAAGTAGTAGGAGCATAGAGAGAGAATAAAAGACGAAATTGTCCAATAATAACTTGTACAATTTTTTCTTGCCATCGTGCGTACATGCATGGAGCAAGGAGTGCCTATGAGTGTAAAAAGAAGAAAGAGAGAGAGAGAAATATGCATGTACGCACAGTGCACATCTCTTGGGTTGATGGACTAGTTGTGCACATGCATGTGCATACCGTGTCACATGTCAATCTCTGCATGCAATGTCAAATACATAACGATACTGTATTTGTATGTATCTGAGTATCTACGGCCGGCCGGCAGGCTCGAGTATGTACGTACCGAAATACCATGCGTGTGTATGAAAAATACATACGTATTTGAGTAACTACGGCGGGCCGGTGAGCACGCGTATATATGTTCTTTGGATACACACAATGTTTATTTAGCCCAGAACTGTATTGAATCCGTATGGGCTATATCGCATGGGTCGACCGTTGTTCGCGGTGATGAGCCCGCGGGCGTGCTCCATTGGATTAAATCCGTACACATATACATGGAATAAGGCAAAGCCAGCACGTTCTTGTGCAGCACGTTTGGAAACAAAAGAAAGGAACCGGAAAGGCATACATAAAATAACAAGATATGTGTTGGAGCTTTCCTTTTAGTTGTGCAGCTTGGGCGTCAAGACGAAGAACCATATAAGGAAAGAAAATTGACTGCTGCCTCCAGCGCCCTAGGCCTGCCATCCTATAAATACCCAGCCAGAGGAGGCACCGAGGGATCCAACCACCAGGTCGCCGGCATCTCGTACACACCAAAACCCAAGCACGCAGATAACAATCACGCACGTGGCCGGCGAGACGCAAGAGAACCAAAGATCAGGAGGCCACCTCGAGGCACACGAGGACGCCGGCGAAGCGCACGCAGCTAAAGGCAAACCTCACCAGTGACATGGACGCCGCCAAGCTGATGTTCCCGGACGGTAAAATTAACATCTAATCTCTCCTTCGTCCTTTACTTTTTTTTGCATGCATGTACAGCACGGTGATGGTGCGGTGGATCTCATAAACTTGCAACACTTCGATGGTGCTATCATCTTCATCAAGCTCACCAAAGACGAAGCTACTCACGGACTTCACCAAAGCATGGAAGACAATGGCGTGTCGATGGGGCTGCCGGCGCGCAGCCCGTTGGACTCCTTTGTGGTGGCCGCCCTTGGTGATGAGGCCGACGACATCTACTTCGTCAAGCTGGAGCCCGAAGGCGCGAGGCTCGCGAGGATACCGCTGTGGATGGCGACATGGAGCTCGCTAGGACGACGCCCTCGTTTTCTTCATCAAGCTGGTGCAATGGAGGACGAAGGTGGGGAAGCTTGCGAGGATGCCGCCGACGTGCCGCGGTGGATCACGGTGCGAAGTTCGCCAATACGACGCCAATGTCAACTTCATCAAGCCGGCGCCATGGAGGACGAAGGCGTGGAGTCTTGGGAGGATGCCGCTGTCGTGCCCCGGCGGATGGCGCCACGGAGTTCGCCAACATGACGCCAATGTCAACATCATCAACCCGGTGTCGCAAGGATCATGACGGGGAGCTCGCAATCAGGACGCCCGCCATCCACTTGTCACGCTGGAGCTAGAGGACGGAGGCGTGGCGCCCATTGGGGATGCCGCCAACGTCTACTTCGTCAAGCTGAAGCCCGGAGACGTGGAGGTCGCAGGGATTCCGCCGTGTGCCGCGGAGGAAGGCGAGACGAAGCTCTCTAGGACGACGCCCGACTTCTTCTTCATCAAGCCGGTGCCATGGAGGACGGAGACGGAGCTCGCTAGGACGACGCCCGTTGTCTTCTTCGTCAAGTCGGCGACATGGAGAACAAAGGCGTGGAGGCTCGCAACGATGCTACCACCGTGCCGCGTTGGATAGCAGCGCGGAGCTCGCCAAGACGACGCCTATCGCCAACATCGTCAACCCGGCACCGCAGAGAATCGTGGCGTGGAGCTCGCAAGGAGGACACCACCAACATCAACATCATCAAGATGGACCGGAGGCTCGTGGGACATCACCACCAATGTCTACCTCGTCAAGATGGAGCCCGCAACACGGAGCCAAGAAGATAACACACACCCTTGGTGCTGCCCGCAACACGGAGCAGGGAGGTGCTGCTGTCCGTGACCTGGAGGAGAAGATGGTGCCACATGATGCTCTCCACGACCCGGAGCCCAAGAAGAAGATGCGTGATGGTGAGGAGGCAACGTGACTTCACCAACACTAACTCCCGATGGCCCCGTGAGGCGCTACCCTTGTCTTGGAGGACTGCCGTAAACACGGCGTCCAACCGAGACGAGGCGCCAACCACATCGGCATTGCCCATACGAGCGAGTGTTGGTTTTACACCGACACCGGTCTCCATAAGAATACTCCCGCGAGGCAACCCCTTGCATACCCGACGAAGCCGCTACATCATCAAGAAGTCCGAGCTGAGCAGGACCCATGCAACTTCAAGACCGACTATATCAACGTTGTCAAGACCGACGAGGCGCGACGGCGAGGGCGAACGTGGCCATCACAAAGCCATGTTTTAAGCGGCACGTGTACCGACGAGGACACGGGCTTTGCCGCCGCCCACACCACACACACACACCATCATCATCATGCATGGAGAACGTGAAGCGAAGACGATGAAGACGACCATACGGCTTAATCGGAGGTATCTCGTGGAGCAACCCGCGGGAGTAATTAACCGGAAGCTTTTCGAGGCCTTGGGAACCAGGAGACCGCACATTGCCATAGTCAGGCATGCCGCGTTAGTAGGCCACGGAGCGCAACCATTTTTTTATGGGATCTTGTAATTTTGTTTATCCGATGAGATTAATGAAATACTTGTTTCCCATACCCTTTTTCTTTGTGTACTACGGTACACTGGCACGCCCGCATTTTTCTTTTCCCCGGCGCATGAGAGAAATCCATACTCCTTCTCTTCCCTTCTTCTGGAGTGTTCATAAGATTTTTCTCGTGTCAAACAGGTACAACTATTTTTTGGTATTTTTCGTTTCTTACCCATAACTAAGGATAGAAAACAACTTAGAATAGAAAATAAAAACTGCTTAGTGATAAAGCAAACAAGCACACACGAGAATATTCACCCCACACTATTGCTCCCCGGCAACGACACCTTTGCTCCCCGGCAACGGCACCAGTAAAATGTCTTGATAACCCACAAGATTAGTTGTAGCCTCTTTCGATAAATAAGAGTGTTGAACCCAACGAGGAGCTAAAGGTAGAACAAATATTCCCTCAAGTTCTATCGACCACTGATACAACTCTACGCACGCTTAACGTTCGCTTTACCTAGAACAAGTATGAAACTAGAAGTACTTTGTAGGTGTTGTAGGATAGGTTTGCAAGGTAATAAAGAGCACGTAAATAAAAACTAGAGGCTCTTTAGATAAAGACACAACTAGCTTTTTCTCACGAGAAAGTTATTTGTCCCTAGGCAATCAATAACTAGACCGGTAATCATTATTGCAATTTTATATGAGGAAGAGGCATAAGCTAACATACTTTCTCTTCTTGGATCATATGCACTTATGATTGGAACTCTAGCAAGCATCCGCAGCTACTAAAGATCATTAAGGTAAAACCCAACCATAGCATTAAAGTATCAAGTCCTCTTTATTCCCATACGCCATAACCCACTTATCCGTGTTTGTGTTTCAGTCACTCACGCAACACAGACAATAAGCAAACCATGAACATATTGCAAACCCTATAGCGGGGATCCCTCACGCTGCGACACGGAAAGCACCATAGGATAACACCAATAATAAAACATGCAACTCAAACCAACCACGATCATCAATTAACCCATAGGACAAAACAGATCTACTCAAACATCATAGGATAGCCATACATCATTGGGAAATAATATATAGCTTTGAGCACCATGTTTAAGTAGGGATTACAGCGGGGAGAAGGGGTGTTACACCGCTGCATAGAGAGGGAGAGAGTTGGTGATGACGGTGGCGAAGTTGTTGGTGTAGATTGTCGATGTGATGATGGTCCCGACGGCGTTCCGGCGCCACCGGGAGAGATGGGGAGAGAGGCCCCCCCCCTTCTTCTTCTTCTTCTTCTTCTTCTTCTTCTTCTTCCTTACCTCCCCCCTAGATGGGAGAAGGGTTTCCCCTCTGGTCCTTGGCTTGCATGGCAGCGAAGGGTCGGGAGCCCCTCCGAGATTGGATCTCTCTCTCAGTTTCCTTCTGTTTCTGCGCACCCAGATTCTGGCCTTTCACCGCTTCTTAAATTCCTAGAGATCCGTAACTCCGATTGGGCTGAAATTTTAACACAATTTTTATCCGGATATTATCTTTTTTGCATCAGAAGAAGGGCACCAGCCGCCTTACGGTGTGGCCACAAGGACCAGGGGCGCGCCCTCCGTCCTTGTGGGCCCCTCGGGCATCGTCTCGCGTTGATTTTTTTCCCCCAAAAATCACATATATTCCAAAAAATATCCGTAAGTTTTTATCCCGTTTGGACTCCATTTGATATGGATTTTCTGCAAAACAAAAAACATGCAACAAACAGGAACTGTCATTGGATCAATATGTTAGTTCCTAAAATAGTATAAAAAGTTGCCAAAAGTATGTAAAAATTGTAGAATATTGGCATGGAACAATAAAAAATTATAGATACGAAAGAGACGCATCAGTCCTCCTTTCTCAACTTGAGATAGTGTAAAGGAACTCCTAGGTATTTAATAGGGAAATCCCTCAACTTGCACCAAAAAATTTGTGACAAGAGGTCAGCACTATCTACATCTAGGTTAATAGTCACCAAGTCGCACTTATTATAATTAATTTTCATCCCCGTCAATTGGTTAAAGCAAGACAGGAGCCACTTGAGTTTTTTTTTTTCATAATTAGGATCGGGGTCCAGGAATAGCATCGTATCGTCAGCATACTGCAAACTAACCAAACCATTGGGAATGGTGTTGAGGACAACCCCGGGCTATGATTTTTTTTGGCTGCCTTAGTTAACATGCAAGAAAAAACATCGGCAATCAGGTTAAAAAGCATGGGAGAAATGGGATCTCCTTGTTTTAAACTTTTTGCCCCTCCCCCCATCCCCAACAAAATATGGCCCAATAGTATCGTTAATTCTCACACAAAAGAGCCGTGTTGAATGATAGACATAAACCAACTTATCCATTTATTACTGAAGCCTCGAGAAGCAAGCATTTCCACAAGGAAATCCCAATTCACTCATATCCTCTTCGCAAAGCTTGCAGAAGGAAACCTTTGATTCATTTTCTGTGTTATCAAAGCTAGGAGGCATGTCGATAGGGGAGGGGGGATGCATCATAGAATGACTCCGGTTTGGTGGTGCTCTCTAAATATTGGCAAGCTTCGAAGTGAGAATCCTTAGGTCTTTTATGAAGATGATAATATCATTAGATTCTCCCTAACTTTGACCAAATTTATAGAAAAAATTATTAACATCAAGAATATGATAATATTATTAGATTCATCGTGAAATACATTCTCATATATGATGTATGGTTGATATTATAGATATTGATATTTTTTCAAATAATTTTGATCAAAGTTTGTGAAGTTTTGACTTTTGCGGAAACTAATGACGCCGTTGCCAGCTCAGAAAGCAAAGCAAGAAACATTTCAGTCCTCTTGCTCCACCGTGAAATCCGGCTCCGTGGGTTTCTTGAGCGCCTTGCCGTCGCAACTGTGTCGACGGCGCCTGACGCTCCCTCCCGGCCACGCGTCGCTGCCGCCCTCGCGCACCCTGAGCTCCATGGACGCGCGTCGGCGCTTGTGGCGGCGCCATGCGGCCTGGATGAAGCACGCCGCCCATGTGCGCCACTGGTGGGAGTAGAATCGGAACCTGTGGCGGATGCGCGCGCTGTGCAGTCGCCGGAACTGCGAGGCGACGAAGCGGAGGTCATCGGCGACGAGCGCGAAGGCCTCGACCTCGGAGACGGCGCGCACGGTGCGCGTGGACCTCGGCAGCGCCTCGGCGGGCCGCGGGTCGAGCGCCCAGGTGAGCAGTTCCTCCCCGCAGAACTCCCCCGCCCCGATGCGGCACGAGTTGAAGAAGCCGGACCTCCCGCCCTGCGTGGTGTTGGAGTCGAGGTGGCCCCGGATGATGAAGAGCATGGAGTCGACGGGGTCCAGCTCCCGCACCAGGCGCGTGCCGCGCGTGTAGAGCGCCGGGCGCAGGCGCTCGCAGATGGCCTCCAGCATGCGCTCGTCCATCTCGTCGAACAGCGGCACCCGGCGGACGAGGTCGAGGCAGAGGTGGCGCTTGATGTCGCGGCGGATGTCCATGGGGAGGTCCTCCAGCAGCGCCTCCTCGTCGACGCCGCGGGTGGCCACCCACTTGTACTGGTGGTAGCGCCGGACGCACTCCTTGAGCGGCTGCGGGATCTGGCGGTGCTGCATCCAGCGCTCCATGTCCGTGCGCTTGGTCCGCCACTCCTCCAGCCGCACCATGGTGGCCTGGAGGTAGGACTGCATGTTGCCGATGAGCAGCGCGAAGAGCACCAGGCCGAGGACGCCGATGACGATGGCGAAGCTGATCTCGCCGATGGAGAGGCTGGTGTTGAGGTTCTGGCCCAGGCAGCTGAGGTTCTTGAGCCCCCACCAGAAGCAGTAGAAGTACTTGTGCGTGAAGGAGGAGGTGGTGAGCTGCGCGTCCACCGCCTCGCCGAAGATCCCGAACTGGTAGAAGCCGTTGTTGCCGGGGGCGCACAGCCTGGTGACGTTGGTGAGCGCGTACCAGACGCTCCGGTTCCGGTTGCTGCTCACCACCGTGCTCGTGCTTGCGCAGTCGAAGAAGATGTCCTGGCACGGCGGGCCCTCGACGCGGCACGCCTGCCGCCAGCACGACTCCTGCCGCTGCACCGAGAAGAGGTACCACAGTGCTCCCAGCACCTGCACGCACGCAACGCCCAGGCCCAGTTGATACGTATCAAGAAAGAAATTTGCTTTGCTTTGCTTGGAGACGATCGAGAGAAATCAAGGCAACGCACGTGGCTGGCTAGCATGTAGAGTATGAGGTTGTAGGCTGCTCCGGCCCAGGCGTTTTCGGTCATGACCCCCGTCGCCATCACGATCCGCCTCGTCAGCGGGAAGATCTGTAGCAGCCGCGGCAGGTACTGGAAAATTATGCTGAAGCGGAGCACGTTCTTCATGTTTGTGATTGCCGATTCCCTCAGCTTCGGCACCACCACCCACACCACAAACTGCACCAAAGTATCGTAATCATTCGTCGTGTACAAGAAAAAAAAGTGTATCGCCTGATTTTTATCTCGATCATCGTATATACGACACGGAAATATTTTTCACGTGGAAACCAACATTATGTGGAAATCGTATGTTTCATGATTATCAATTAGTCAGAGAAAATGCCATAAGTTTCGTGCTCAAAAGCACTTCCACATTATTTTTGTAACCATGACCTAAAATATCGTATGAGAGTTACAGTCAAAGCATGAATTTGGAAAGTCAAACCACACGTTGTTTAGTCGGAGGGAGTACATGTTGGTAGCGTGGGCTGGATTAATAGCAATTCCTAACACAATAAAACCAAAAAAAGACAATAAAAGAATTATGGCCCAGTAAGGCCACCATTGTGCTCCGCCACCGCCGTCTTGTAACCGTACCAATTGAGTGCACTAATGTCCAAGAACATCTCCAGCAAGACACAATTTTTAATTTTTTTTTAGAAAATTTAATTGTAGCAAAGCCCTCACCATGCCCCCAAAATGAGGAGGCACACATCCCCCCAAGGGTGTTTGGACAGGAAAACTATGTCTTGTTTTTAGAGTCGAAGGGAGTACTTGTTCATAGTGTGGGACGGATTAGTACCAAATCCCAGGATGAATTTCAGATATAAGGATGTTCCAGGCCTAGTAAGGCCACCACTATGCTCCATCATCATGCATCTAGAAAAGTCGAGTGCATAAATGTCCAATGCACCTCCCATAGAGCCTCTAAATAGTTTCCCCCTCCCCCAAGTTTTTAGTTTTTTTGGTAGTAAAGTAAATCCAATAGAGCCACTAGTAGGCCTGTAAAATGGGAGGCACCCATTCCCTCCGTCTAGCCCCTTCCCCCATAGGTGTGGTATAGGGCACTGAAATCCAACCAATCAGACGATGGAATAATTTTCTATCTCTCGCCTCTAACCCCTCCCGTGAGTCGGTGAGCTCGTGGCGGTCTTCTAGCGCCCACCCCGCCCACTTTCTCCCCTCTGCCAGATCTACACCATCTAAGGATTTTCCACCCCGTTGTCGTTGCTGCCCTTCCGCGACACTCTTCTCTGTACAGGTTGTTCACATCCTCTAGTGTCACCCCCCCTATGCACGGCTCCTCTCTGTTGGGTGGCATCACCGCCTCCATTTGTGCTCCCCTTAACCTTCTATGCCCCCCTTTCCTTCATCACTCTGCATCTTCTCCCTAGTTTTCCGAGGAGCCCTGTCGCCCTACCTCTCGGGCCCATCGTCCCAAGGAGCGCCTAGCTGAGGTAAGTTTTCTCTTGTTGTCAACATGTTTGAGTGAGTGTGTTGAATTTGTGTAAATATGTGGAGGAATTATGTAGAATAGTTATGCAAAATGCAATCTTTTTGTCAATTGTATATCAAAGCTTATATCAAAATGGGGTTTCGATGTTACTTTCATATCAAGTCTTATGTCAAAATGTGGGTTCAATGTCATTGCATACCGGCTTGTAGTATGAATCTTATATCAAAGTGTATTTCAATAAAACTTTGACATCTTTTCTTTTGCGGGGATTAAACTTTTACACCAATGTGCATGCCAATTTGCAATGACAATTTTGATTTGTTAATTTATTGAATTGTTTGCAATGTCTTGTCGAGGAGATTCCTGTGTGATGTCCGAGGAAATTGATGCTAATGCAATTTCACTACCAATGGCACTGTTTCTGTGAAAAAGTGTTCGCGAAGACATTAGTCAACTACACTCATAAGGAGGACATTTAGTTGTGCATGCCCAGATAGGATACTAGTAATCATCCTATTGTTTTCAATGAGCGGTTGTTGAAGTCATATTGGAAGAAGAGTAACAAAAACTTCCATGCCAACCACACTTTTGAGCTTGATAGGAATGCAAACTCTATTGAGCACCATGGAAATACCATTCAAAAGGAATGCATCAAGTTTTAAACCTCCATTGACCAAATTAAGCGTCACCATCCAGGAGGAAGAGCACATAAGCTAATTTATCTCTCGATAGTTTTTTTTTACAATATTGCATGCATGTTGGCTAACACTTCATCATTGTTCTAGCTTGCTGAACCACATGCAATCTAATCTTCGAGGGAACCAAAGAGTAAGTCATGTCCACTATTCGGTCAAGGTGATCAAATGTCAGAAGTTTCAAGTTATAGGCCCTAACATAACGCCAAGGTACAACAAGTGTTCCACTCCACCAAATTTAATTGGCGCAGAAGAAGAAACAAATAATGGTAGCAAAATAGTCCTACACCCGACTCAACACAACCACTTCTTGTGAAAGGCAAATTTGCATGAAGATAGCAAAGGAGAATACGTAGAAAGATGATAATCTATATCATACAAGGAGGCCCTACAAGAGAGTTGCTCATGGTCAATGAGTGAGAAGGAAAATTGAAAGAACATGGATGGAGATTGACTAGGTGATACATGAACATAAACTCTCATTTGATGATTACAGATTGACGTGTAAATAAGAACTGAAGATTATCTTCTATGATGTCTCCACATTGGAGTCAGATGTGAGGACATATATGAGGCAAACATTGCATCTGCACAGGGGCTGACCTCGGTAGTGGTTTGGTGGTACTATTAGTATCTGGTGGTGGAGACGGAACTGGTTCGGACATTAGTGGAGACACCAATGACTAATGTTGTTGCTTATTTGTGATGTTTAGTATATTTCTATGTTTAAAAATATGAGTTTAAATTTGAACACTGGCATTTGAAAAATTGTGGGTTTTAATACAACTGAATTATATGCATTATAAATATCAAAATTTTAAATTATCATGTTATCAAACGAATAGCGTATATGTAGCATATGTGAGAAAATGGGTCGAAAATAAATATAGTTTGGGAGTTGAGGACTACTGATAAAGTTCGGGGCATTATTTGGAGCTTTACACACAAAATTTGGAGAACTACACTACTTAGGAATTTTTCCCATGCATCTTGTTTGATTCATAGAATTCCAGTGCACATGATTGATTTGCACTAGGTTTCCTAGGAAACATTCTATCCACTTGAATCTCGTGTGAAAAATCATATGTGTTTTTGTGCACATTCAAACATCGTCATGCTATCCTGTAGTAATCAAGATAACATGATAATATGTTCCTTTTTTCTTCTTCTTGTTTTTGCATTGACCCCTCGCATCCGTTTGGACCGCCCGATCCAGACGTGTTTTGCCCTCTAACGAGGTCTTGAATCCATCCGCGGGCCAATCCAGACGTCTTTTTTCCCGCAAACTAGAGGAAAACTAGGGGGGGTGCTTTGCGGGAGTACGAACACTAGTCACGTAGGACCCCGACACCCCAGGCCCACTGAAATCCCCCACCCGGTCCCCTTTTTCCAATCCACCCCTGCCCCTCCTTTTATCCGCACCCCTCGTCATCTGTCGTCGTTGATGTACCTCTCCAGCCACCACCCAGGCACATGCTCAGATGTCCATAGACGCCACCCATGAAACTGTCAGCCTTGGACTACACCGTTGTCCACCCAGGTATCCTCCGCATCCCTGCTCATGCCGTCCATGGTAGACACCATGCTCGACAGGTGTTCGGCTCAATACCATCGAGCCTTTTTGAACTTTTTGCTGTTTTCTAAAGAAGCATGATAGCAGGGTACTCGTTGTACGAGCATGAGCTATTGTGCGATGCGTGATTGGCCGTTTTTGAGGACTTTGTAGGCATGAACAAGGGCCCTACCTTTTGACCAAGCTTGCATGATTCATTTCATGAGCGAAATAACTTCGCGCCCTACAACATTCATGACATCCATGCATGCAATGTGAAGTCCCTAACGCATCGGTGGTACACCATTTGCACCTGCGGTGCGGTTCACCGAGTGGGGACAAGGTGATCATTGGACTCGTCAACCATCGAGATCATGAGTGTTGCTTTCTGTTACTCTACGTGTTGGTTAATTCATTCATTCACTCAATGTTGATGTACATGTTGTATAACCTGCACATGGTGCCATGATGTGCTACAAGACCAAGGCAGGCTATTCACGCACATACGTTGTTGTACGAATGTCAAGGGGTAGTTTGTGTGGAACGACATGTGTCGCTTCTCACTCTAATATCGTTGAATTTGAAATAGATTTTTTGCAAAAACTTATTGAAAATCAGTTCTCTATAGTACTACGTATAGCAAACTAATCAATCAATGAGATGGTAGGTACAAGTAGAACGTACCTGCGGCAGTGGTAGCGCGGTGAAGAGATCGAACCAGAAGGTCCATGCAAGGTACCGCCTGGCGATCTGGTACGGGTTGATGACGAGCTCCCCTCTCCCGAACACCCGCGACGACGGCGCGATGAAGGCGGTGCGGAAGCGGATGACGATGTGCGCGGCGTAGAAGACGTCCAGCAGCGAGCGTATCATGGAGAGCGTGAGCGCCAGCGAGTAGTCGAAGCCGACGCACGCGTCCCGCCGCGTCCCCGTGAGGTAGAGGAAGAGCGGGTCGACGAAGAGCGACGCGAGGCAGGCGGCCAGGAACACCTTGTGCCACCGGTGGACCACCTGCCCGCGCGGGTCGAAGAAGAAGAAGAGGTGGCGGTCGCCGCCGGCGTGCATCAGCGACTCCAGCTCCTCCGAGAAGGCCCGCGACAGCACCCTGTCCTTGAGGGCCCTGCCGCCGCTCGTGCGCGGGTGCGGTTTCTCCAGGGAGTCACGGGATCCCGGCCAGCACCGCCTCGGGTCATGGGATCTGCTGCGCTTTCTGCCCGCCGACGGTGGTTGCGGGCTCTCCAAGGGGCTCGCTCTGAAGTGCTTCACGTCGACGTCGCTCTGAAACCTGAAACGGCAGCCGGCAACGCGCCCGGAGCTGTAAAACTTAGCACCGCGGGAAGGGAAACGATCGAGCACGATCAGCGACATCGCTGACATGCATGCGGGAATGATCGAGAAGACGCGCGCTCACCTGACGGTTCGTGAAGCACCGGATGCCATGGTACTGTACGTGCTGGTGTTACTTGGCAACTACTCGTCCGGATCATGGAGGTGTTGCATATGTGACACCAACTGTATTTATTATAGGAGTATTTATATAGGCGAATGGTGCTAGCTCTTGCCGTGGTAGAATGTGGATGCAGGCATAGCATGAGTCGTCGTCTTCAGCTGTGGGAAGAGAGTGACCGCAACAGCCTGCTCAGCCATTGAGAGTCAAAAGGGCTATCACCAATTAATTTCAACAGGGATCTTGTGATCGTACTACTTAAAAGGTACAGCGCCAAAGGAGACCTGCACAAAAAAGTTATTTTGGACAGGCAAAACACCGACCGGGCGCATGTGATTATGTATATTGCCTACTTGACTTTCTCTGAGGTTCATTCTTATTTGTGGCTCTATGTATGCATGCACGTTCATCTTTGTTGTTTGTCACGGTTTTTGTCAACTCTAGCCCAGTCGATTCAGAGTTTTTCTTTTATAAAAGAAACGATTAGGAGTTAGTTAGCGGGACGACTCCATCTGTACTAATCTTCATATCCACTAATCTATGACGACGATACCGATTTTAGATATGGGGTGGTGAGAGCACTTCACATTATTGAGTTTGTAGGTGTGAATGATGGTTTCAGATGAATTGATGTATGTCTTTGTCAGACTTTTGTGAAATAATTAATAAAAATGGCTACATGCATCGATTGATGCAGAGGCCGGGGGTTTAATCTCTTTTTTTATAAAAAAAATCCACTAATTTATAATACCTAAATAATTCATCCTCACTATGTCATTTCTTTTGGCATGCAGCATATCCACATCTACAGTACTGTCACGTCAGCAATTAGCTAGAGACTTACATATGAGACACACTACAGTTCAAAACATGTTTGTTTCTACCGGTTAGACCCACAAGAGAGCCTCCGCACACACGTCATCCAGCAGCCCATACGGACGAGGGTAGAAATAGCAAAAGAATACCCCTCCCGCACTCCCGCAGTACCGCCGCTCATCCAGCACAGGGCAACCCAATCTGCCCATCGTTCTCCTGCACGGCCGCCGGTCCTCCTGCGCAGGCGATCCCAACCCAACCTGACACCGCCAATTTGCTGCCCTTCATTCTCTCTGTTAGAAGGGAGAGAGGGATTTGGTGGAATAGTTTGATCATTGTATTGCTTAAGCCTCGTTGGTATATATATAGGAGTACATGATCTACTTAGAGTACAAGACAAGCCAGAATACTTCCTAGTTTATCCTATGTTTCCTAATACAATCAGTTACTCAACATCCTTCCGCAGTCACAGCGGTAGCGACGCAGACGGTGAGGCTGGAGAAGAATTCGAAGGCAAGTCGATGAACACACCCCCCCCCCCCCACAACACCCCCCCCCCCCCCCACAGTCGTAACGGTCGACACATCGCGGAGTCGTGGCTGGAGTGAAAACCGACGAGGTTGCTCAAGCAAGGCGGTAACCCTTTGTGCCGTATGTCGAGGTAGCCGAGAGCGTAGGTGGTGTAACCGTAGTCGAGGTAGCCGAGAGCGTAGGTGGTGTAACCGTAGTCGAGGTAGCCGTGTGAAGAACGCCATGGTCAGTGTCGAGTCGAGGGTCGCCGGTGTCGAGGTAGTCGCCGTGGAGCCGCGAAAGAAGAGCAGCGGCGGCGGCGGCCTAAGGAGGCGGCGGCGGCGGCTAGAGAAGGAGCGCGATGGCGGTGCTCGAAGTAGGCGATAATGAACGCGACATCGTGACGAAGACCAGCGCGGACGGTGACGTTCCCACGCCAAGGGAGGTGGCGCGGCGCATATCACGTGGAAGTCAACACGCGTGGATGGCAGTGGACCGCGGGCCGCAGTGTTACGGCCCAAAGGGGCGACGCAACGGCGGCGGGCAGGTCGGGGCGACGGCGGGGAAGACCTCAGGGCGGTTGCAGGGATCGCGTGCCACCCTCGCTACGGCCCGACGAGGCGACGCAGCGGCAGCGCGAGGGTCGGTGCAGCCTCGGGGACGGCCTAGAACGAACGGCCTCGGTGCGGCGGTTGACCGCGGGCCGCGGCACTACGACCCGAAAGGGCGACGCAGCGGCAGCGCGCGAGGTGGTGCAACCACGGGAACGACCTCAGGGCGGCGACGGGGATCACGTGCCGCGGCGCTATGGCCCAAAGGGGCAACGTAGCGGCGGTGTGAATCGGTGCAGCTATGGAGAGAACCACGGGGCGGCGATGCTGCGGCCCGATGGGGCGACGCAGCGGCAGCCGGTGCTCGATCGGTGGAGGGGCACGCTAAACTCGGGGACAGGGCGGTGATGGCCGGCGTAGATCGACGAGTGGGCCAACGCGCGGAAGACATCTGTGAGGGGCCGACTGTCGCGCGAGGTCGCCGGGTCGGGGCGACGAGCGGGCAGACGCGCGGACGACGACCGTTAGGGGCCGCCTGTCGCGCGAGGCCACTGGGTCGGTGAAGAGGCCGGCCGGTCGCGCCGGTGTCGGAGTAGAGGCGCAGAGGGGTCGGTGGCGACGGTGGACGACGCAAACAGATCAAGCATAGATCGGAAAACCAAAAAAAAAATGCTGATCAAAACGACTGATGAGAGAGCGAAAAAACCCGAAGTAAGGGTTCGGGAAAAATATCTCTACGGCAGCCGGTCAACACGACCGGCGGACGAACCCTAGGTACGGGCGGCGCGGCCCACGGCGGCGGTCATGGAGGCCGACCGTCCCGGGGGCGGCGCGCGGGTACGGAAGCAGCGGCGGCTAGGGTTTAGGATTAAAGTAAGGCTGATACATCCATCTTATTCCACCATATATCTAACATCCCTCTGTAGTCGTAGCGGTAGTGTGGCGAACAACAGGAGCGACGCGGACGGTAAAATTAGAGAGAATAGCAGCCGTCGGACTGGCCTGTTGTTCGCAACACTACCGCTACGACTGCGGGGGGATGTTAGAGATATATTTGGGTTACATATGTTTCGGTAGTCTAGGATTTGTAATCCGTCTCCTACCTTATCTCTAGGAGAGGCGTCTTGTCCTCCAAGCCTTATACTCTATATATACTCGCCCTCGAGGTTCAATAATACATCCATCATATTCCACTATGTCTCTTTCTCCTTTCTAACAATCTCTTCCATCCAGTTTCCTTCTCCTCCTGTTGCGCACTGCGGGCCAGCGGTTACCACACCTCCAGCGTGCCGACGACTACGGCTCCAGGGTACTCGTCCCAAGGAATACGTGCACGATGACTTTTCGATTGTCATCAATAAAATCAAGCAGGCTTCGGTAGGGGAGCAGTGACAACGGTGCGTCGGCGGCTCGTTCTAGCGGCAGGAGCGATCGTTCGATGATCTCGGAATATCGATGTAATTTTTACCATGTTTGAGATCCTTTGTACCGAACTCTTATAATAGAGATCCTATTTTTTGGCAAAAAATACATTCGCTGAACAAACACCAGTTTTATATTCCAGGGTACCACGTTGGAGTAGCACACTACATGAGCATGACAAAAACTGATCGAGTGCCAATGAGTTAATTGCACGTTGGTACCGTACTTGCGCACCTACTCACGAATCAGTACCACTACTCGTGTATGTCGCAGTTCAATACCAACTCAGGGCCTAAGTGGTACAAAATGGACTGACAGCCGTATAAGTGAGTATTGACCATGTATCTGACAGACCGGGCCCACCTGTCAAGTGACACGGTGGCCAATCGGCGCGTGCCCGGTGCGCTGACTAGGACGAGGCCGGTGCGGTCGGTTACATGGGCTCGGTCGGCTCAGTCGTGGGTTGGACTCGCCTCACTCTCGCTCGACCTCACTCTCAATCTCGCTCTCCCTCCTCTCTCCGATTCACCGCCGCCCGCCGCCACCGCCACCTCAACCGGCTCGCCTCGTGCCATGGAGGGCGAGAGCAGCCAGTACTCAAGCGTGCAATACATGAACCTCTCCGACGACAAAGCCATGCATTACCGGGTGAGTTGTCGAGCTAGGGTTAGGGTTGGGTTATCTGATTTGGGGGGATTTGATTTGATTTGGGGATTTTCTTTTTCCTTTTGTTCCTGTAGATCCCTGCTAGCATTCAAGACCAAGACTACAGTGCATTGAGACAACACCCAGAGTTCTTTGCCATCAGCATGGTGTGGCGGCTGAGAGGCGTGTATCATTCGAAGCATTTAACACGGGCAGGAGGTTCTTAGTCTGTCCTAAGAGTGTAAGATTCTGTCCAAACTCTGTGTTAATTGTATTGTTTAATCTAGCCATGTGCATAGAATTGTCCAGTCCGGTGCATAGAATTCATGTTCTTTCATCTAGCAATGTGCTGATGCACATTGTTTAATGAGTACTCTTGTACCATAGTTGTGATGGTCATTTTGTAGCTGTGATGGTCATTTTGTAGCTGTGTTTGGCCTGCCTGGCCACACCACCACCAACCTAGAATTGTATTGTTTAATGGGTAGCTGTGAGGGTCATTATGTAGCCATTTAGTACTACTGATGCTAATCAGTGGATTAGAAAATGTGTTGATGCTTGCCATGTATATTTAATTTGGCCAGTAATTTTATAATTGGTCAACAGCTTAGTTTGCAGTGCAGATAATCATTGTTTAGCTCACAAGAGTACTCACTTTGCAAATTATTTGATTGTTTAAGGTCAGAGAGATTCAATGTCAGAAGCTCAAAATTCAGTTAGTGTTTAGTGTCAGAGGTTCATTCTTTAGTTGGCTATATTATTAAAGTTGTTTCTCAAAGATGCTTAAAGTTCATTTTTTTTAATTCATTGGCTAGTCATTTAGGGTCCTACATTGTTTAAAGATGCTCAAAGTTCATTATTTAAAGCCAGTTGCTCAAAGTTTATTTCTTAAATAATTTTCCTAGGAGATTGATTTTGCACATGCTATGGTTGTTTATATTGCAGGAAGATGAGAACTGTGGTATTGTTCTCTGGCTTGACCCAGAGTGGCCTCCTACATTGCAGAATGCCTTGTTGAAGCTATGAGAAATGTATCATGACAGCAAGAGTGATAGGAGGAAGGATAACCTGGAGAATTCAGTCACTATTCACCATTTGACTGAAGAAAATAATAATCTAGAGGTCAACTATGACAAATTGGTTGAAGATGTGCACCAACTGTTCAATGCTCAAGAGGATAGGATGGTAGATTTCAGCTATTTGCAGGCTAAGATGCAGAATGTGCATGTTTCTGATTCAGTTGTATTTGACATGAAGACAGAGATGGGGAATAAAGATGCAGAGATCTTCAAGCTGCAGGAGAAGTATAAAGTACTGATGAACCTGACACAATCTCAAGGCACTTGCATCAGGAACCTGAAGTTCAATCATCTAAAAGAGAAGGAAGTGCTTAGTACATCCACCAGGAACCTACAATTCCAGGTTGATGAACTCAAAAAATCTAAGGAAAAGCTCACCCAGGAGAACACCCAACTGCTCCTTCACATGGGTGATCTCAAGAAGGGGCATGACAAGCTCACAACAAGGTGGGATCAGCTAAAGATTCAGATTGCTGAACCGTTGAAGTCAGAGGAGAAGAACAAGCAGAAATTGAAGGGGATCCTGGACATCTTGTCAGAATGAAGATGTAGAGGAAGAGCAAGAGCAAGATCCAGATCAACATGAAGAAGAAGAATGCTTGCTTTGCTGACCTTTTGTGAACTAAGTTATGTACTATGGATGTGTAGTTGTTGTGAACCACTATGTTGTTGCTTTAAGTTGTTATGAACCACTATGGTGTTATGGTGAACCACTATGTTGTTGCTGTGAACTACTATGTTAACTCTTAGTTGCTGTGAACCACTATGTCAATCAATATGTTGTTGTTGTGAACCGGTATGTTAACTCTTAGTTGTTGCTTGCCTTAGTTGCTTGAACTCTTTTATGAACCCCTAAACCAAAGTTGCTTGAACTCTATGGTGTTGTGGCTCCGTCGATGTTGAGAACCCCCTAAACCAAAGTGGTTAGGCATTTAGGGTCCGTCGACGTCGAGAACCCCCTAAACCAAAGTGGTTAGGCATTTAGGGTCCGTCGATGTCGAGAACCCCCTAAACCAAAGTGGTTAGGCATTTAGGCTCCGTCGACATCAAGAACCCCCTAAACCAAAGTGGTTAGGCATTTAGGGTCCGTCGATGTCGAGGGACCCCCTAAACCAAAGTGGTTAGGCATTTAGGCTCCGTCGACGTCGAGAACCCCCTAAACCAAAGTGGTTAGGCATTTAGGCTCCATCGACGTCGAGAACCCCCTAAACCAAAGTGGTTGGGTATTTAGGCTCCGTCGACATCGAGAACCCCCTAAACCAAAGTGGTTAGGCATTTAGGCTTCGTCGACGTCGAGAACCCCCTAAACCAAAGTGGTTAGGCATTTAGGCTCCGTCGACGTCGAGAACCCCCTAAACCAAAGTGGTTAGGTATTTAGGCTCCGTCGACATCGAGAACCCCCTAAACCAAAGTGGTTAGGCATTTAGGCTTCGTCGACGTCGAGAACCCCCTAAACCAAAGTGGTTAGGCATTTAGGCTCTGTCGACGTCGAGAACACCCTAAACCAAAGTGGTTAGGCATTTAGGCTCCGTCGACGTCGAGAACCCCCTAAACCAAAGTGGTTACGTATTTAGGCTCCGTTGACGTCGAGGACCCCCTAAACCAAAGTGGTTAGGCATTTAGGCTCCGTCGACGTGGAGAACCCCCTAACCCAAAGTGGTTAGGTATTTAGGCTCCGTCGATGTCGAGAACCCCCTAAACCAAAGTGGTTAGGCATTTAGGCTCCGTCGACGTCGAGAACCCCCTAAACCAAAGTGGTTAGGCATTTAGGCTCTGTCGACGTCGAGAACACCCTAAACCAAAGTGGTTAGGCATTTAGGCTCCGCCGACGTCGAGAACCCCCTAAACCAAAGTGGTTACGTATTTAGGCTCCGTTGACGTCGAGAACCCCCTAAACCAAAGTGGTTAGGCATTTAGGCTCCGTCGACGTCGAGAACCCCCTAACCCAAAGTGGTTAGGTATTTAGGCCCCGTCGACGTCGAGAACCCCCTAAACCAAAGTGGTTAGGCATTTAGGCTAGTCATCAAATCTCATCATCAAACATTGACAAGGCCAACAAAACTAATCATGAAATCATTATCAAACCTTAACATTGCCAATAACACTAATCATCAAATCTCATAACCAAACCTTAACATTGCCAATAACACTAATCATCAAATCATCATCAAACCTTAACATTGCCAAATTGATAGCATAACATTGCCCATAACACTAAGATAGTTGATAGCAATTCAGTACACTCAAACATAATCATCTAACCAGTTTGACTTGTTGGTTTAGTACAATCAAACATAAGCATCCAACCATGGTTCAGGACACAAAACATTGATCAGTACCATAGTTTTGAGAAACAACAACTCATTACACTCATCTGTTACCACTAGGAGAAAACTAGGTCATCTAACCAGTGTGACTTCTTGGGGCAGAAGATGTAGACGGAGTTGCATATCTTGGGGCAGAATATGTAGAAGGAGTTGCATATCTTGGGGCAGTGAATGGCCTTGCACCACTAGTTGATGGCTGTGAACTTGCACCAGACCTTGCTCCAGATCTTGCACCAGTCCTTGCACCAGACCTTGCTCCAGATCTTGCACCAGTCCTTGCAGGTGGAGGCTGTGATCTTGGTGCAGGCTGGGATCTTGCAGGTGGAGGCTGCTGCTGTGATCTTGCAGGTGTAGGTTGCTGCTGTGACCTCTTGTTCTTGCAAAAAGAAGTGAGATTGGTATTAGTAGACAATATTAAAATATTAACAAATGCACTAGTCAACTAATACAAAAGAAGTGAGATTTGGTATTACCACATGCTTGTTTTTCCTCATAGCCAAATCCGGTTTCAATTGTTTCAGGCAGTTGGTGTATCTATGGCCTTGGAGACCACAGTTAGAGCATGTTATTGTGGCCATTCTACTGCCGTCCTTTGGCTTTGGCACTTCAAACTTGCCCTTGATCCTCTTCTCTTGCTTTCTTCCTCTCCTAACATGAAATTCTGGTGGCTCTATGTCTGGTCCAGGTGTCCTTATCCAGTCATGTTCACCAGGAACAGGAAAGATCATAGGTTCATATGCTGCCACATAAAATGGTTTTCTGAAGAATTTACAAACAAAGTCCTCTAGAAACCTCTTGGCCTTGTTGATTGCTGAAATTGCATGGTTGCATGGTAGGCCACTGAGGTCCCATTTTCTGCAACCACATGTATGTGACGCCCCCGATTCAATAGTACACTAATCATACACGCAAACATGTACGATCAAGATCAGGGACTCATGGGAAGATATCACAACACAACTCTACAAATAAAATAAGTCATACAAGCATCATATTACAAGCCAGGGGCCTCGAGGGCTCGAATACAAGAGCTCGATCATAGACAAGTCAGCGGAAGCAACAATATCTGAGTACAGACATAAGTTAAACAAGTTTGCCTTAAGAAGGCTAGCACAAACTGGGATACAGATCGAAAGAGATGCAAGCCTCCTGCCTGGGATCCTCCTAAACTACTCCTGGTCGTCGTCAGCGGGCTGCACGTCGTAGTAGGCACCTCCCGAGTAGTAGCAGTCGTCGTCGACGGTGGCGTCTGGCTCCTGGACTCCAACGTCGGGTCGCAGCAATCGGGTATAGAAAGGGGGAAAAGAGGGAGCAAAGCAACCGTGAGTACTCATCCAAAGTACTCGCAAGCAAGGAGCTACACTACATATGTATGCATTGGTATCAAATGGAATAAGGGTATCATATGTGGACTGAACTGCAGAATGCCGGAATAAGAGGGGGATAGCTAGTCCTATCGAAGACTACGCTTCTGGCCACCTCCATCTTGCAGAATGTAGAAGAGAGTAGATGGTAAGTTCACCAAGTAGCATCGTGTAGCATAATCCTAACCGATGATCCTCCCCTCGTTGCCCTGTGAGAGAGCGATCACCATTTGTATCTGGCAGTTGGAAGGGTGTGTTTTATTAAGTATCCGGTTCTAGTTGTCATAAGGTCAAGGTACAACTCCAAGTCGTCCTGTTACCGAAGATCATGGCTATTCGAATAGATTAACTTCCCTGCAGGGGTGCACCACATTTCCCAACACGCTCGATCCCCTTAGTCCGGACACACTTTTCTGGGTCATGCCCGGCCTCGAAAGATCAACACGTCACAGCCCTACCTAGGCACAACAGAGAGGTCAGCACGTCGGTCTAAATCCTATGGCGCAGGGGTCTGGGCCCATCGCCCATTGCACACTTGCACGTTGCGAGGGCGGCCGGAGAGCAGACCTAGCCTCCCTTATACAAGAGCAGGCGTTCCAGTCCAACCCAGCGCGCGCCGCTCAGTCGCTGACGTCACGAAGGCTTTGGCTGATACTACGACGTCGAGTGCCCATAACTGTCCCCGCGTAGATGGTTAGTGCGTATAGGCCAGTAGCCAGACTCAGATCAAATACCAAGATCTCGTTAAACGTGTTATCTTGAAACAACCGCGAACGCCGACCAGGGCCAGGCCCACCTCTCTCCTAGGTGGTCTCAACCTGCCCTGTCGCTTCGCCACAAAGATCCACACAGAGGGCCGTCGGGAAAGTATGTCCTTCCAGCCCCCAATTCGTGAATCAACCGCGGGTACTCCTCGAGCCAACCCGACTTTAGTCATCACATGTATCATGTATAAAGTATATAGTATATACCCGTGATCACCTCCCGAGTGATCATGGCCCGATAGTATAGCATTGTGGACGGACAAGAATGTAGGGCCACTGATGGAACACTAGCATCCTATACTAAGCAGTAGGATAGCAGGTAAAGGTAACAACAGTAGTAGCAAGGACAGGCTATGCAGCAGTATAGGATTAACTGAAAGCAGTAACATGCTACACTACTCTAATGCAAGAAGTATAGAGAAGAAATAGGCGATATATGGTGATCAAGGGGGGGCTTGCCTGGTTGCTCTGGCAAGAGAAGGGTTCGTCGTCGATGTAGTCGTACTCGGTGGCATCAGCGCCGGTCTCGGGGTCTACCGGGGAAGAAGAGGGGGAAGAAACAGTAAATACGGAGCAAACAAAGCATCACAAAACATAACTAGGCAGTACGCGGTGCTAGGTATGCCCTAACGCGGTAGGAAGTGATACCGACGAAGGGGGGAGACATCCGGGAAAGTATCCCCGGTGTTTCGCGTTTTCGGACTGGTGAACCAGAGGGGGAAAGTTGCGAGTTCGGTATGTTAGGGATGTGTGGCGAACGAACGGGCTGCATATCCGGATTCGTTTCGTCGTTCTGAGCAACTTTCATGTACAAAGTTTTTCCATCCGAGCTATGATTTATTTTATATTAATTTTCAAAGTTTTATTGAATTTCTAAATTAGAGGATTTATTTTAATTCGAAAATAAAGCAGAATAAACTTTTGTTACCTAGTGCTACCCTAGCCTATGTGTATGACAGTGGGGCCAAGGGATCCAGTCAGCAGAGTTGACCCAATCAACATTTGACTGGTGAAACTGGTTGGTGGGACCCAGCTGTCATAGAGACCGTGTAAATCAAGAGTTTAATTAATTTAACAAAATAGGTGCGGGCCACATGTCATAGACTCAGTTTGCATTAGAGTTAATCTACACAATTTAATTAGTTGGTGGGCCCCATGTGTCATTGAGTGGTTTATTTAACAGAGTTTTAATTAACTCCAATGAGGTTCATTAGGACGGTGGGGTCCATTGTCATGGGGAATTAGTGGTTTAATTAACTGCTTAATGACGCCACATCAGCAGGTTAACGCCGGCGAGGCCGAGGACGCTGGATTTGGCCGTCCGGCCGTTTTTTGGCGATAGTTCGTGAAGCGGCGAGGCGCGTTGGACAGCCGGAGTCGCCGCGAAGTGGATGGTGGGGGCATTAGGTGCGGGGAAGGTCAAGCGACGCCGAGTCGAGGTTTGCGGTGCCCTGAGCTCGGAATAGTGCGGCAGCGGCGTGGATCACGGATGCGAGCGAGCTAGCGGGGCGAGCAACGGGCGTGCGCTGGTAGCTACGACAGCGGCAGGCAGCGGCATCAGAACGGCAGTAGGCGCGGATGGACGTGGCGTGACACGGGCGAGGCGACGCTGGCGGCGCAGGTGAGGACGGGTGACGACGCGGCGAGCACGACCATCTGGAGTGCGGGGACCGAGGGAAGAGAGGAGAGGAGGGGGTCGATGCTCACCCCCGTTGCAGGGGATCTGGGGCGGCGAGGCTCGGGGTCGGTCGATGAGGAGGAGGCCGAGGACGCGGCGACGCAGGGGAGGAGCGGTGATGGCTTCCGGCGTGGTCGTCCCGGTCGGTGGCGACAGTGGGGCAGCGCAGGCGAGGCGGCGCCTGGCGCCGGCGATGACGACGGGGTCGGGGGTGACGCGTCCAGATCGGGGAGAGGGGCGGTGAGGGTTGGTGGGAGGATTGGGCGCAGGAAGCTCCTCTCCCAGGCACGATGCGTGCGTGTGCGTGCGTGCGGCGCGAGATGGAGGGGAGAGATGTGGATCGGGGAAAGTGGGGGTCATGCGGGAGGAGGCGAGCCACGAGCTAGGGTTAGGGCACAGGTGGGGGGCAGCTGGGCCGAGATTCGGTGGCCTGGAGGCCTAGTTGGGCCGAACGGACCAGGAGGAGGGGGGCCTTTTTTTCTTTTGCTTTTTCTTATTTTTCTTTACAATTCTTTTCCGTTTTTTTGTTCCTAATTATTTTGGTTTTTATAAAATACAAAGTGGCACCTGAATTGATGTTACAATTATGTCACAAGCACAAAAGGTTTCATCCCAAAATAATATACTTTAGTATTTTACAAAATATAAAAGGCATTTAATTAATGGTTTTAGCTACTGATTTAATTAGTTTAGTGCATTTAAACATTTTATAAAGACTTGGTTTCTCCACCAATATATCTTATGAATTATTTGTCACAATAAGAACATTTTAGTTTCGACTTTTGAAAACTTTAATTGTTTGACTTGTTTTTGAATTTGGATTTTGAATCGGTTTTGAACTACCGCGAGATTAGCAACAGTAATGAAGGTGACATGGCATCATCAGCGGAGGTTCACTGTAGCTTAATTATCTGGGCGTCATAATGTATGATTATCCAAGTTCACAGGGTGTGTTTGCTGCCCACTGGTCACTTGCCATAAATTAACACCAGCTTGAATGGGTTTGCAGTATCTAGCCCTCTCCTTTTCCAGCTCTAGCTTCTCAGCATAGTGTGGTGTGATCTCCCCGAAAGCTGCCTTTCCTCTCTCTCTCTCTCTCTTCTCATGCCACCTCACCATTTGCTTGTCCTTAATACCATCAACCATAGTCCTAATAGGCTTTTTCCTAAAATCAAGGATATACTTGTTGAACACCTCAGATAGGTTGTTAACAACCAAATATGTCTTGCAGTTAGTGTCAAAAGCATGCCTTGCCCATGTTTTCTTAGGAATTGCATTAAGCTAGATCCAAGCATCCTCACACTCATTTCTCAAATCATTCATAGCAATATTAAACTTATATTCATTGTAAGCATAACTGGCATTATCCATGCATTTCTTTAGATCTTCCCCCCTAAAACCAGCATTCTGAAAATTTGCATATAAGTGTCTAAGACAATATCTCTAGTGGCAGTTTGGAAATACTCTATTCACTACATTGAGTAGCCCCTGTTGAAATTACAACAATAAACTAAGCTACTGACTACAGATATAGTTGAAAAAAACCAACAAACTATGCTACTGAAACACACAGCAAACTAAGTACTTACCTTCTGTCTATCTGACATGATAGTATAAGGACCAAATTGGCCAACTTCTCCTCCTAGACATATCTTGAGTTGGTGCAGAAACCAGCACCAATTTTCTGTATCCTCCTGACCAACAATGGCAAATGCAATTGGATAAATGTTGTTATTGCCATCTCTGCCAGTGGCAGCAAGGATTTGTGCACCTGTGGTCAGCTTAATAAAGCATCCATCAACACCTGTTTTGCAAAAAAAGAACCAATTAAGTCAGTACATAGCAATGAAACTACAGCAAAGGTGTAATCATGTACATAGCAATGAAACTAAAGCAAAGAAACAACTAACTAACCAATGGAAGGTCTGCATCCATTGAGAAATCCCTCCCTTGCTCCATTTAAGCAGAAAAACATTGCATGAAACCTTGGCCCTGGATGTGGTATTTTTTGTTGCTTTAGGAACTAGAGTTGTAACTACAACCCTACTTCCAGGTTTTGTCTGCATGATGGTTGCTGCATAGTCCCTTAACCTGGGATACTGCTTCTTGTGCTCTCCTAAGACAGCTTCCACAACTAAGTTTTTGGCCCTATAGTCCATGTGCTTAGGAACCTCAACACCATACTTCTCAGAGTTTGTATGCTAGTGGTTGGATCAGACCTGAACAATGACTTATATGTCTTTGCAAGCCACTTTGCACTAACCCTGGAAGACTCTGTAGTGGTAGGGCAAGTGTGCTCCAGGTTCATTTTTTATAGCAAAAGTCTTTTCACCTTTGATCACAGCAGCAACAATGTGGAACTGACAGTGCTCATTTCTGCAATATGCAATGATCCTTTGGTCAGAATTTCTATGATATCTGAAATCTCTTGCCTGTGAAATGTGCAAGCTCAGCAGAGCATCTCTGAATTGCTGCTGATTTGTGAAGCACATGTACTTACATAATTGCTGGTGTGGGTGCTCCATTTTTTCATTGAACCATATCCTAGGTTTTCTTTTCTGTGCCCTACTCTTCTTGCTTTTCTTTAGGACAAATTGCAGTGGCTCATGCCCATCATCTTCACTATCCATCAGCCAACCAGTTTCTTCTTCATCTGATGAAGGAATGAAATCTTTCTTCACCTCCTTCAAAACACTAGAATGTGTTCTAGTGGTGGGGCACCTCCTAATTGGCAGCTTATGTCTCTTCTTTGGAGGTTCTACCTGCAACTGTTGAGCTAACTCCACATTCAAGCTCTCCTCCCTCTCTTCATCCCCACTCTGTTCCTCCTCCCTCTCAAACAGATCATCAACCTAAGTGTCACCCTCATAATGCAGTTGTTCCTCCTCTTCTGACTCATCATCTGAATATTCATCTTGATCATATGCTAGTTGTTCCTCATCTGCTTGTCTCTTTCCATCTATTATCTCCGTGTCTTGAGAAATCCCATACTTCTCCAAGTAGGTGTCACTGTCATATGCCCCTTCTGAATTATCACTACTGTAATATCCCTCCTCCAACAAAACTTCATCCTCCGTCACAAATTTCAGCTTTTGTTTACCTAGATTTTTGCTCTCTTGTGTGGAAAAACCACTAGCTTCAACATTGGTACTACTACTGCCCTGACTATTAAAAACAACCCCTTGGTCATCAACAGCAAGCACAGCTGGCTCACTGAGATCATACACAACTGGTGGTGCATAAAGAATGGTTTGTAGTTCATCATTTCTCTGAATTGCAGAATTGTCAGTGGCTGTTGCTCTAACTAACAGATTCAAAACTAAAGTATGCTCATGCTGCTTCTTAATTTGCTGCAATTTAATGTTTGTGTCAATCAAGTCTAGGCCATGCTCTCTCTGCTCTCCTATGCATGTGTTCTCCATGTGATACAATTCATCAGAGAATGTAAATCCTTGTGTATGCAACAGTGCATACAGATTGAGAAAAGTGACATCAGAACTGCATATCTTCCTATCCAAATTATGTAGGGCATCAAAGTGAATCCTAACATCCCAGATAGCCTCCTCCACACTACAAGTGCCAGCAAATTTGGACATTTTCATTAACACTAACCCTAACCCTCAAATTGGAAGAAAGAACAGATGAGAGGGAGGAGGACTTACAGCACTCCACCACATCCATGGGTCCAGTGATGGCTCGTGAAAGGGTTGGCGGCCCAGATCTCTGCCATCCGCAGGCGCTGCTCCATGGTCAGCGGGGCCTCCTTGAGTTCTTCCTCGCCGCTCGAGTAGTATGACGAACTGTCGCCCTCGGCCAATCCTGGGTGCGCATCGGCCCCGAGGCCAGGAAGATCTCCGTACCCGCCCACACCGCCACCGCTGCTCGAGCCGCCGCCTACACCGCCGCCGCGCGGATTCGCCGTCGCCATTGACACAGAGGAGCACGGGGAGGAGTGGGAGAGGGGAACGAGAATTAGGGTTCGAACCGGCGGCTCGGTTCGACCTAGCCCGTTAGGTCGGACTCGTCCGAGTCAGCGACTTGTCCACGCACCGATTCGGCCAGCGTGTCACCTGACATGTGGGCCCGACCTGTCGGATACGCGGTCAATACGCGCTTATACGCTCCTTAGCCCGTTATGCACCACTTAGGCCCTGAGTTGGTACTGAACTGCGACATGCACAAGTAGTGGTACTGATTCGTGAGTAGGTGCGCAAGTGTGGTACCAACGTGCAATTAACTCAGTGCCAATGTATACAATCCAGATATACCGCCTACAAATTCACTGGCACTGCTCTAGGTCCTAATCCGCTAAGAAGATGTGCTGAGTCATCTCAAACCGATCAAGCAGGGAGTAATGCCTCTGGTAGTTGATCCTCATGCGCTGGTAACCTGGCCAGGTCTCGAGCTCGTGCATGTCATACATGGCAGCTATGCAGGCGCGAAGGTCGTCGGTGGCGTAGCGCGTGCACGCCAAGAGCTCCTTCAGGCCGTCGTTCCACCTGAAGCCGCGCATCTGGTTGATTGTGCATCGTGCGACGAAGACCGCCGATGCCGTGACGGTGGACGGCAGGAACTGCAGGTGGCGGCAGTCGAGCAGCGTGAGGTCCGCCAAGTGGCGCGCCAGGGACTTGACGATGTCGTCACGGGGGTCCTCGCCGCCGCTCCGGGTGAAGTGGTCGACGAAGGTGTGCGCGGTGGGGCCTCCCATCCTGTAGTCGAGCGCCGCGACAACCTTGGTCTCCATGGCCACCACCTCGTCCTTGGCGAACAGGCCATACGACGCGACCTCTGCAGAGGTCAGCTTCAGGGTGGTGTAGCGATCCTCGTACTTGGCCGCAGCGAAGACGGCGACGGCGCCGAGGAGGCGGAGCTCGTAGTCGTCGGTAATCGTCAGGGGGGGCGATAGGAACCGGTCGACGTAGGCGACGGCGCGGTGGAGCGTGCCGTCGGCGAGGTTGTAGCGTTGGGTGAAGAAATACATCCATCTGACGAGCAGGGCGCGCTTGTAGTTGTCCATCTGACCGTGCTGCACCTTGGTGAGGTAGTCGGGGCAGGGCCGCTCTCCGGCGTCCTCCGATTCCATCCTTCGGAGGCTTTCGTCGATCTCCGCGTCATAGTCGGCACACAGCTCGTAGCGCCTCTGCGGAGACATCTCCAGCTCCAGGGCGGCGCCGTCCAAGTTAGGGCCGGCGTGCTGCTCAGGGACGACGTGTGCCAGGGGAAATGTAAGGCCGGTGGCGGTGCGTGAGATGTGCGCAGCGGCGATTTCTCGGAACATGGCATAAAAGTTTGTGCTGTCACGTTGGTCGGGGAGCAAACGCTTGACCTTCATGGTCGCCGCCGTACGTACGTCGAGGGGCAATGCTCGGGGCGAGCAGGGCAGATCCGGGCGGCGGATGGATGATCAAGAATCCAAGAACCAAGAGAGGGAGAGAGAGGGAGAGAGACAAGGAGGAAGTTCTGGCGATGGCCTCCCGAAGGGTGGAAAATACAATCGTACGTAGAGTATTACTAGCTTAGCCCGCGCGGCGAGACGCCACGCCTGTCATATGTCGCGACTATGTAGACCATGATTCAAACAATAGAACTATGATAGTTATAAGTTGATAAAATATGTACAGTAGCTTTATGTGTATCGTTTGCCATCAATTAAAGAGAAGCACCAATATATATAAAAGTTGAAGATATCGAAGAAGTACATTTATTATAGTCATGCACGATAGTCACCGACAAACAATTGACATTGGCACACCTCTAGTAAAAGCTACTCCCTCCGTAAAGAAATATAAGAGCGTTTAGATCATTAAAATAGTGATCTAAATACTCTTATATTTGTTTACATATTTGTTTATAGAGGGAGTATTTATTAAAATCATGTGCCGTGCACTCTACATAGGGCTGTGTATGGTCATACAACTGTACTACAATAAGATGTCGCAAATATTTTTTACTGAATTAGATCATCCTGGTATAGCCTCCTGCAATATTAGTGAATGTAATAGAGTGATATAAAGCTTTTGCAAATTCTTGGACACTCAGGTGGTTTTGCTCCTGTGTACGCGATAATAGGATCTTCGCTGTGTGGACGCTGGGGGTACATCTGAAGTGGCAGCACATCGGAAAAGCTGTTGCATATTTTTGCTAAAATCATTGTTTGCATTGTGAATTCTTTTAAAAATAATTAGTTGACAACCATGTTCTCATAAAAAGCACTGAAAGTCAGAGTATGCACAATATCCCTCAAACAGGATTTTCTTGCTATGAAGATCAATTAATCACAGGAAAAAATGACACAGTGCAAACCTATATATAGATGTACCTCATTTAGTATCATAAACCGGGAAGGCTCTGCCAATTATAATGTACTTACATACATGGCTCCAAATTTCAGACGTGACATGAAGAAACTGCATGCACCCAAGACTGAAAACTACAGAAAAAACTTTGAAGAAGCCATGAAGAGACATTTTTCAAATATGGAGTTTCCTCAAAGAAGAAACGAATGAAAGAATCATACCAAGAGAGAAGCTCCAATGAACATCATTTTGGTTTCTACAGAATGCATTATATATTATATCACAGATTCAAAAAATAACTATAAAAGATGTAAAACATTGTAGCAGATTACTCCCCTTCCAACCATCCCTCTAGTACGCTTGCTCCTTTGCAGACATTAACACAAATACACGTGAGCATGAACAAAAAGTAGCGCATCCGCCGGGATTAGATTGATCAAGCTAATGCTGAAAAAATCAATCAAGCTAGCTCCATTAACAAAAAGTAGAACTTGTCCTCCATTCAGTATATTTTGGTGTATAAATAAAATGCACAGAGAGCATTGGGGTTGGGCTGAGCATACAGACCTTGCCACCACTGAAGGCGATGGAGCTGAGCTGCTTCGTGATGCTTGCTGTCCATTTGCTGCTAGAGCCCGAGAGTGAGAAGGGAGGATAGCACATCCAACAACTGGAGTAGGAAAAACTGATCACCAACAGATAATAAAATTCAGACACTAAAAAAGGTGTATGTATTTTCTGAGCAATGGTATTAGAGCTAGGCAAATACTGAAGGACAACTATTCGAATTGGAAGTAAGAAATGGTACTGCACAACGGAAGTCGAACATGCAATTGTCTGCTCTTAGATTTCAACTCATTCTAAACTGCACTTATTCAGCAAAGCATGCAAATAATAGCCTGTATATATAGAGCAACACCACCTCTGTTCTATAACTTCAGTAATAAGGTTCTTCTGTATTCAGAGATGTACATGTGAACTTGTACAATCAATGGAAAAATACATGTGGTAGTAGGTAGAACTACTGCTCTAATAATCTCTCATAGCTATGTGCTCGTGCTATGAAATATATTCTCAGAAACTACTAATTGTCTCCCAAAGTAAGGATATATAACAGCTGGAACGTGCTATGTATAATGGCATGAACCCACTTGCATGCAGTAGATGTACTTCCTCTGAAATTAGATGCAGAGCACACTAAATTTCTCTCAAACTTCTAATTATCTCTATAAATAAGGATATGCAGCTCCCTGATGTCGATCATGAGCTTGTAGAAGAGCCTCCCATCTCTGTCCTGCAAACACATCAATGGAAAAATTAACTGATATGCATGCTAAATTTGCCTCAGAAGAAGATGCATGCATGGCTCGAGAGGGACCTGACCTGAAGACCCATGAGTATATAGCGTGCGATGCATTCTGCAGCAGCTGCTTCTTCTCACACTCTTGGGGAGGATGACCTGAAGCAGCAGGCCTGACAGAACCACGTATGGATTTTCTTTTGCTTTATCCATTGATCTGTTCGAAGATTCCATGGAGGATCCTGGAAAGGAAGTCATAGTAAGTTTAGCAGATGGTTCTACATGAACAATTGTGCCTAACAACCTTGATGCATTAAATATGCTTGTTGTGTAGAGCTCAATTGCCTCATCCATGAAGTTTATACCAAACAAGGGTTAAGGCACAATCCATTTTTACACTGCATCCTATTTCTTATGGAGGGCTTCTTGGCAGTAAAGTTATCTTTCAACATATTTCCAAACTGCAATCATCAGTAGCAGGCTGAGCCTCATTGCATAAGCAGACATATCACAAAAGGTGCATGTAAAGAAAAATAATTGTGCTTGGGATGGAACACGCATATAACCTTTGACACGGTTTATGGATAGAACTGATTTTCTTTCACCTACAGTTGTCCAAACATTACGTCGTACACTTGGTGGGCGTTGGAACAGTCGACTTGTAGGGTAGTGGGCAGCCGCGTCCAGAACGATGCGCGATGCATGGCGAGTCCCTCCACGCTGAGCTCCAGGGGCAGCAGAGAAAGCCACCGAAAGAGGTGGGAGAGGCATGGTGTCACGGGACTGGCCACCGTACCGTCGAGTCCCATGGCGAGCCGCCGCGCCGTGCAACCAAAGGTTCACCGTCATCTCTGTCGCGAGAGCAGCATGGAGCACATCAGGAGAGGGGTGAAAGAGGTTAGGAGGAACATGGGAGGTTGGGGGATCCGCGGTCATGGCAGCTCCTCACCTTTGCACAGTCCAGCCAAGACGGCATGAGGATCCTCGGGCCGTCGGGGCAGGCGACGCGTGGGGAGCATAGCGACGGCGCGTAGACTACCATGCGTGGGTTTCAGGCGGTGCGTCCCAGCCCACGCGGAGAGGAGACGGGGGGAAGGGGCGGGGCTGGATGAAGGGAACGGGAGCTCGGATGTGGGACGAGAAGAAAGGTGAGGCAGAGACGGTGAGGAAGGAGAGGCTATTTATATAGTCTTGTTCGGTGGTGCAGCGGTGGCCTTGACATCGACGAGGTCTCTCCCGAAGCGCCTAGGCCAGCGATTTCAGCGGCGACCGACGAATGAAACAAACCAGTCGGTTGCAATCTAGTCAACAACCAAAGTTTGACCATCTATCCCCAGCAAAATCGCCAAACGCATCCAGAAGCGCACCCCGCCAACTCCCCCACAAATTAACGTGTCACTACTCTATTGGCCCGATTTTTACTGATAGGAAAAAGTCAAAAAAACCACATAAACTAAACCTGGCTAGGTTTAGTATATGTATAATTTATGATATGAGGCAGGGGGTTGCGCCGACTGAGGAACGGACTGCACTGCCGTAGTAGCGTGCGTTTGATGCGAAATGACCGTACGTACGCCGTTGATCGTAAACAAGAACGGCTTGCTGATGATTACTACGTATACGTCAGCAAATCACTGTTGATTCCGTTTGCAACCCAAAGTAGGTTACATTCTGAAACCATTGTGGATTCCGCTTGCAACCCTAACTAGGTACATTCTCGCCGAAAGAAAAAAAAGTACGTATACGTTCCACGTTCGGTGTGCGCTACAGGAGCGAACGATCGAGGAATGTTTTTCGTTTGTTGATTGTTCCCTTCTCCAGCGAACAATTTCGTTCGATGGGTCGTTTCCAACTGAAGACCGACTATTAGGATCCCTTTTTCAACACATTACGCCCAAATACACTCTTCCTATGAATACACACATACACCCTATCTATATGGGCATCTTTACCGAAAAAGGTTCCCCTCGCTTTATATTATAAAGCCACCATCACCGAATACATCCGAGAGACCGAACAACGCACACAACACACACACCCAAGACAAGATATAAAGATGCCGGACACCGACACACCACCCCACCGACAACAATAGCGAGGTGAATCAGACAACAACGAAGCTAGCCCTCCAAAGCGGTGCCTTCAAGAAGGGTACGACCAAGGATAGCCGCCACCGCCCGATCCATGAAGATCAGATTTTCACCTAGAGGAAGACGACATGAGTGGGAGCATCGTGACGGAGCCTTCAGGGGTACGGCCTCAACAGCCGCCGCCACCGTCGGCCGGTCAAAGGACTGGGCAAGTGGTGTACCCCGGCGCTCACACACCATCATCGCACCCCTAACTCCCTCAACCACCCACAACCACGCCACCCGCGAGGCCATGGTTGCCCGCACGCTCTGCCTACAAACGCCGCGCGTCTCGCTGTCAGAGTCACTGCCCTACACTAGACAACCCCGAGACCTACACAAAGGCCCCGGCTTTGGACCAACCGACGACCCTCGACCGACAGATCCACTCGCACTCCACTGGTAGATCTGCGCCAACCCACCCGCGGATGAGGAATGGGGGAGAAAGGGGAGCGGACGAATCCGGACCGGCACACCCCGTGGGCGATTGGTGACGCGGCCGTATCGAGGCCACACATCCCTCCAACCAACCTCCCCGCCAAACACGAGGAAAGGGGGAGGAGGAGGAGCTGACGCATCCGGACCGACAAAAGTGCCGGCGACAGGTGGCGCGACCGCATCGAGGCCACTCATGTAACGCCCGGATAATTAAGCTACGGTAATCCTCTGCTAATGATGTTATGTCATCATTTTTACTGTGGCTAAATCCCACGTTGATTCAAATCGATTCAAATTCAAATTTAAAAATAAAGTCAAACAATAAAAGTTTTCAAATGTCAAAATTAAAGTGTTCAGGTTTTTCCAATTAATCCCTAGATATTTGACGAGGTGAAACAACTCCATTTGGGTCACTAAATTAAGCCCCAGGAATAAATAACCATGTTCAACAATATTTAAAATGGTCATTTAAATGCACACAAATGTTTACACGTTTCCAAATAATATGAAACTTGGTGTGTAGACTTGAAATGCTGCATTGGATATTGTGCAGGTTTGAGTCATAACAAAATTCGTTTGCTAAATAAAAAATGGCAAAACTCTAAAAAAAGAAAGGCAAGAAACGGAATACTCGGCACTTTGGCCCATCTAGCCAAATAGTAGGCCCAGGCCACCACCCCTCTCCTTCAACCTCGCTACAGGAGACAGGGGAGGCGTGGCAGCCATCCATGGCTTCCTTGGATGCGCGTCGGCCATCCCCGAAGCCCTCCTGACACATAAGGACCCCCTCGACCCCGTGGCTTAACCTTAGCCTCTCCCTTCTTCTTCTCCGCGCCGCTATCCCTCTTCCCGCACGTCACCCGAGCACAACCGTCGTCGTGTCGCCTCCATAGCCACGGCTGACGGAAATATGCCCTAGAGGCAATAATAAAGTTGTTATTTATGTTTCCTTATATCATGATAAATGTTTATTATTCATGCTAGAATTGTATTAACCGAAAACTTCGTACATGTGTGAATATATCGACAAACATAGTGTCACTAGTTTGCCTCTACTTGACTAGCCCATTGAATCAATGATGGTTATGTTTCCTAACCATAGACATGAGTTTTCAATTGATTAACGGGATCACATCATTAGAGAATGATGTGATTGACTTGACCCATCTGTTAGCTTAGCACGATGATCGTTTAGTTTGTTGCTTTTGCTTTCTCAATAACTATACATGTTCCTATGACTATGAGATCATGCAACTCTCGAATACCGGAGGAACACTTTGTGTGCTACCAAACGTCACAACGTAACTGGGTGATTATAAAGGTGCTCTACAGGTGTCTCCGATGGTGTTTGTTGAGTTGGCATGGATTGGTATTAGGATTTGTCACTCCGATTGTCGGAGAGGTATCTTTGGGCCCTCTCGGTAATGCACATCACTATAAGCCTTGCAAGCAATGTGACTAATGAGTTAGTTATGGGATGTTGCATTACGGAACGAGTAAAGAGACTTGCCGGTAATGAGATTGAACTACGTATTGAGATACCGACGATCGAATCTCGCGCAAGTAACATACCGATGACAAAGGGAACAACGTATACCGTTATGCGGTTTAACCCATAAAGATCTTCATAGAATATGTAGGAACCAATATGAGCATCCAGGTTCCGATATTGGTTATTGACCGGAGAAAAGTCTCGGTCATGTCTACATAGTTCTCGAACCCGTAGGGTCCACACGCTTAATGTTCGGTGACGATCGGTATTACGAGTTTATGTGTTTTGATGTACCGAAGGTAGTTCGGAGTCCCGGATTTGATCACGGACATGACGAGGAGTCTTGAAATGGTCGAGACATAAAGATCGATATATTGGAAGCCTATATTTGGACATCGGAATGGTTCCAAGTGGTTCGGGCATTTTTCCGGAGTACCTGGAAGTTACCGGAACCCCCCCGGGAGTATATGGGCCCTATTGGGCCTTAGTGGAATAGAGGAGAGGGAAGGGAAAAGAGGGAGGCGCCCCCCAAGCCCAATCCGAATTGGGAGGGGGCCGGCCCCCCTTTCCTTCCTCCCTCTCCCCTCCTTCCTTCCTCTCCTACTCCTACTTGGAAGGGCTCCTACTTCTACTAGGAAAGGGGGGAATCCTACTCCCGCAGGGAGTAGGACTTCCCCAGGGCGCGCCATAGAGAGGGTCGTCCCTCCCCTCCTCCACTCCTTTATATACGGGGGAGGGGGGCACCCCATGGACACACAAGTTGATCAGTTGATCTTTTAGCTGTGTGCGGTGCCCCCCTCCACCATAATCCACCTCGGTTATATCGTAGCGGTTCTTAGGCGAAGCCCTGTTCCGGTAGCAACATCATCACCGTCATCACGCCGTCGTGCTGACGAAACTCTCCCACGAAGCTCTACTGGATCGTGAGTTCGCGGGACGTCATCGAGCTGAACGTGTGAAGATCGCGGAGGTGCCGTACGTTCGGTACTAGGATCGGTCGATCGTGAAGACGTACGACTACATCAACCGTATTATCATAACGCTTCCACTTACGGTCTACGAGGGTACGTAGACGATACTCTCCCCTCTCGTTGCTATGCATCACCATGATCTTGCGTGTGCGTAGGAATTTTTTTGAAATTACCGCGTTACCCAACAGTGGCATCCGAGCCAGGTTTATGCATAGATGTTATATGCACGAGTAGAACACAAAGGAGTTGTGGGCCTGGGTATATACATATTGCTTGCCGTCACTAGTTGATTCTTGATTTAGCAACATTGTTGGATGAAGCGGCCCAGACCGACATTACGCGTACGCTTACGCGGGACTGGTTCTACCGACATGCTTCGCACACATGTGGCTTGTGGGTGTCTATTTCTCCAGCTTTAGTTGAATCGGATTCAATGAACATGCTTCTTTCTGAAGATCAAAAAGAATCACTATACCGCGTTGAGGTTTTTGATGCGTAGGTAAGAATGGTTCTTGCTCAGCCCATAACAGCCACGTAAAACTTGCAACAACAAAGTAGAGGACGTCTAACTTGTTTTTGCAGGGCATGTTGTGATGTGATATGGTCAAGACATGATGCTAAATTTTATTGTATGAGATGATCATGTTTTGTAACACAGTTATCGGCAACTGGCAGGAGCCATATGGTTGTCGCTTTATTGTATGAAATTCAATCACCATGTAATTACTTTACTTTATCACTAAGCGGTAGCGATAGTCATAGAGGCAATAGTTGGCGTGATGACAACGATGCTTCGATGGAGATCAAGGTGTCAAGCCGGTGACGATGGTGATCATGACGGTGCTTTGGAGATGGAGATCACAGGCACAAGATGATGATGGCCATATCATATCACTTATGTTGATTGCATGTGATGTTTATCCTTTATGCATCTTATTTTGCTTAGTTCGACGGTAGCATTATAAGATGATCTCTCACTAAATTTCAAGGTATAAGTGTTCTCCCTGAGTATGCACTGTTGCTATAGTTCATCGTGCCGAGACACCATGTGATGATCGGGTGTGATAAGCTCTACGTTCACATACAACGGGTGCAAGCCAGTTTTGCACACGCAGAATACTCGGTCTCGGGTTAAACTTGACGAGCCTAGCATATGCAGATATGGCCTCGGAACACTGGAGACTGAAAGGTCGAGCGTGAATCATATAGTAGATATGATCAACATAGTGATGTTCACCATTGAAAACTACTCCATCTCACGTGATGATCGGACATGCTTTAGTTGATATGGATCACGTGATCACTTAGATGATTAGAGAGATGTCTATCTAAGTGGGAGTTCTTAAGTAATTTGATTAATTGAACTTTAATTTATCATGAACTTAGTACCTGATAGTATTTTGCATGTCTATGTTGTTGTAGATAGATGGCTTATGCTGTTGTTTCATTGAATTTTAATGCGTCCTAGAGAAAGCAAGTTGAAAGATGATGGTAGCAACTACACGGACTGGGTTCGTAACTTGAGGATTATCTTCATTGCTGCACAGAAGAATTACGTCCTGGAAGCACCGCTAAGTGACAAACCCGCTGCAGGAGCAACACCAGATGTTATGAACATCTGGCAGAGCAAAGTTGATGACTACTCGATAGTTTAGTGTGCCATGCTTTACGAATTAGAACCGGGACTTCAACGATGTTTTGAACGTCATGGAGCATATGATATGTTCCAAGAGTCGAAGTTAATGTTTCAAGCAAATGCCCGGATTGAGAGATATGAAGTCTCCAATAAGTTCTACAGCTACAAGATGGAGGAGAATAGTTCTGTCAGTGAACATATACTCAGAATGTCTGGGTACCACAACCACTTGACTCAACTGGGAGTTAATCTTCCTAATGATAGTGTCATTGATAGAGTTCTTCAATCACTACCACCAATTTACAAGAGCTTCGTGATGAACTATAATATGCAAGGGATGGATAAGACGATTCCCGAGCTCTTTGCAATGCTAAAGGCTGCGGAGGTAGAAATCAAGAAGGAGCATTTTACAATCCACATGTGAAGATAAGGGAAAAAGAGAAGTTTAGGTGTTGTTCAAGAAGTCTTCTCACGTCATTTTTGGGCCAAGAAAAGATAGAGTCCAAGTCTCTCATGTTCTGGATTCAGATTCCGGCTGCATAAACATACCTGACTCAAAACGCCAATCAATATTTCATACGGACTCCGAATTGGGTGATTATTTCTTTGTTCGAAAGTTAATTCCGTGCTCTTTCCAACCCAATTGGATTCACCTTAAAATTCGTCCGGAGGGTTGAGTTATCGACGAAACAATCTGACGCTGTAGCAGAATCCGAGTCCAACTACAAGTCCAAAGGTGTTGCATCACCTCCACTTGGGCCCATGAGCCTTGTACGACCCAGGGTTAGTTTTAGGCTGCCTTGGGGCGTCCTCCTACCTCCTTGGCCGCCACCCCTTGCTCCTATATAAGTAGATCCATCTAGTAGCTTTTTCCTTGAGATTTGTGAAAGGACATGTGGTGCCCCCATGTGTGGTTTTGGTAATTGATGACATTCTCTATGGACTAATGGTTGCATTGAGTTATATTTGAAGGATTTGTCCATAGGCATTTCTTGAAGTCCATGTGTTGGTTTCAAGGAGTTTATGTGTTGACCAAGGTGCTATTAAGGAATTATCCAAAGATTGGTCATGTCAGTGTTGAGCTTATTGCAAGCATGTCTTGAAGAAGAAGATTGTGTGATCCATGTTTACCTTCAAGACATCATCCAAACAAAGAGTTTCTTGAAGTCCATGTGTTGGTTTCAAGGAGTTTATGTGTTGACCAAGGTGCTATTAAGGAATTATCCAAAGATTGGTCATGTGAGTGTTGAGCGTATTGCAAGCATGTCTTGAAGAAGAAGATTGTGTGATCATTCATGTTTACCTTCAAGACATCATCCAAACGAAGAGAGTTGGAAAGATTCAAGGTTGATCAAGACTAAGTCAAGAGTGAATCAAGTTGATCAACTCACAAAGAGTATAATATGTACCGAGAGGGATCAAGTGATCCCATGGTATGGTAAGAATTGGCCATTGCACTTTGTGTACTAACCCATGGTCTATGTGAGAGTCTATGTGGTGTAGGTACGTGTCCATGGGCTTGCGTCAAGAGGAAGTTATCATACGACCCATGGAAAGGATGACATCAAGTGGTGATCGTCATCAAGATTGCCGTGTGCAAGTTCAAGTGGAGCATCACGAAGAGATCAAGTGCTTGAAGCTTGCCATCCATTGTGGTGTCAATGGACTTGTGAAGATGTGCCGAAGAGTGGCTCACCCATAGTGGAGTATGGGGGAGCAATCATCTAGTCTCCATCGACCCAACGCAATCAAGAAAGGTGGTCCATCTTGAGGAGGACAAGATCGTCATCATCTAGCTCAAGTGGATCATGTGCAAGGCAAAGGTTTGCCCTTGATAGGTTTTCTATTTTACCGGTCTCATGGTGGTAGTTGGGAGACCGGGTTATAGGATCGATAGCCATACTATCAAGGGGGGCTCTCAATGAGTAGCTTGATCATATCGTTCGTTGAGAGCTCAAACCATTGCATCCTTGCATCATCTTTCTTGGTTCTTGTTTGGTTCTCTTTGTGAGTCTTAGAGCTTACGGTCATCTTGTTGACAAGCTTGAGTTCATCGAAAACGGAGTTCGCTTGCATCTTCTCTGATGTTTTCGATGTTGGAGGTTTTGCCGGTTCTTCTCGGTTGGAGGTTTCACTCCTCTTTTTGTTAGGCATACCTCCCCTGCCTCTTCTTACTATAACCAATCGCTGTTTTGATGCTACCCGTCGTCTTGTTTCCAACAAGCTTGAGTTTGCTCAATTCGGAGCTCATATGCAGAAGTTATGGCAGTTCTTGTTTTCTTTAGTGTGGTTTTTGTCAGGGTCCCAGCGGTAGTACCGTGGTACCCAGCGGTAGTACCGTTGAGGGGTCTCAAGCGGCAGTACCGCTCCGCAGTGGTAGTACCGGCGGTGACTCCGCAACAGTACTACCGCTGGCTTACCAGGTCCCTACCTTGTCGATTCGAGGGGTCTTTTTCTGTGTCTGTAGGATCTAGAAGTAGATGTGTCTAGAGGGGGGTGATTAGACACTTAGTGCTAAAGTTGCAATTTTTAGGCCTTTTTGGTTTGAGTGGAGTTTTAGGCACAATTTCAACATACACAATACATATCAAGCAAGCATGCAAAGAGTATATGAGCAGCGGAATGTAAAGCATGCAACTTGCAAGAATGTAAGGGGAAGAGTTTGGAGAATTCAAACGCAATTGGAGACACGGATGTTTTTCCCGTGGTTCGGATAGGTGGTGCTATCCTACATCCACGTTGATGGAGACTTCAACCCACGAAGGGTAACGGTTGCGCGAGTCCACGGAGGGCTCCACCCACGAAGGGTAATGGTTGCGCGAGTCCACGGAGGGCTCCACCCACGAAGGGTCCACGAAGAAGCAACCACCCACGAAGGGTCCACGAAGAAGCAACCTTGTCTATCCCACCATGGCCATCGCCCACGAAGGACTTGCCTCACTAGCGGTAGATCTTCACGAAGTAGGCGATTTCCTTGCCCTTACAAACTCCTTGGTTCAACTCCACAATCTTGTCGGAGGCTCCCAAGTAACACCTAGCCAATCTAGGAGACACCACTCTCCAAGAAGTAACAAATGGCGTGTAGGTAATGAACTCCTTGCTCTTGTGCTTCAAATGATAGTCTCCCCAACACTCAACTCTCTCTCATAGGATTTGGATCTGGTGGAAAGAAGGTTTGAGTGGAAAGCAACTTGGGGAAGGCTAGAGATCAAGATTCATATGGTAGGAATGGAATATCTTGGTCTCAACACATGAGTAGGTGGTTCTCTCTCAGAACATATGAGTTGGAATTGTGTATGTGTTTTGATGGCTCTCTCCACAAATGAAGAGGAGGTGGAGGGGGTATATATAGCCTCCACACAAAATCCAACCGTTACACACAGTTTTCCAATCTCGGTGGGACCGAATCAACAAACTCGGTCGGACCGAAAAGGTAAACCTAGTGACCGTTAGAGATTTTCGGTGGGACTGACATGCAACTCGGTAGGACCGATATGGTTAGGGTTTGGGCATAACGTAATCTCAGTGAGACCGATTACACAAACTCAGTGAGACCGAGTTTGGTAATAAGCTAACCAGAGAGTTGGTCAGGTAAACTCGGTGGGACCGATTTGCTCTTTCGGTGAGACCGAAAAGTTACAAAAGGGAAACAAAGAGTTTACATTGCAATCTCGGTGGGACCGATTCGCTCTTTCAGTGAGACCGAAAAGTTACGAAAGGTAAACAGAGAGTTTGCAATCCCATCTCGGTGAGACCGAGATTCCTATCGGTAGAACCGAATTGCTAGGGTTTGGCAGTGGCTTATGACAAGTGAAACTCGGTGGCGCCGGATAGAAAGAATCGGTAGGACCGAGTTTGGCTTAGGGTTTAGGTCATATGTGTATATGGGAAAGTAGTTGAGGGTTTTGGAGCATATCACTAAGCACATGAAGCAAGAGGCTCATTAAGCAACACCTCATCCCTCCTTGATAGTATTGGCTTTTCCTATGGACTCAATGTGATCTTGGATCACTAAAATGTAAAATGAAGAGTCTTGAGCTTTAAGCTTTAGCCAATCCTTTGTCGTTAGCATCTTGAAGGAGTTCCCACAACCTTTAGTCCATGCCACTCCATTGTTGAACTTATCTGAAACATACTAGATAGAAACATTAGTCCAACAAGAGATATGTTGTCATCAATTACCAAAACCACCTAGGGAGCACTTGTGCTTTCAGTGTCGGATTGTGCGGTACCTCGCTGCGGTAGTAGTGCGGCAGTACCGCTCCTTAGCGGCAGTACCGCCCTTCCTCCGTGATAGTACTTCCCGGTTCCCTCTTTCCCTTTCCCCTTCGTTCTGCGCGGCAGTACCGCCGAAGGGAGCGGTAGTACCGCTTAACCCAGCGGTAGTACCGCTGTCTCCTGCGGTACTACCGCCCCAAGGTTCATGTTTTGTTGCTCCTTTTCCTTGTTTCTTCCACCTGAGCGGTAGTACCACTCGTGGAGCGGTAGTACCGCTCGTGTGCGGGCTGAGCACATAACGGTTGGATTTTCCCCCTCCTATAAAAGGGGGTCTTCTTCCCCATTGAACCTTATCCTTTGAGCTCGTGTTCTTCCCCCTTTGTTGACCTTCTTCGAGCTTGCTAACTCTCAATCCCTCCATGGATTCTTGCTAGTTTTTGAGGGAAAAGAGAGAGGAGATCTAGATCCACATTTCCACTAATCACTTTCTCCTCTATGTGAGGGGAACCCCTTGGATCTAGATCTTGGAGTTCTTTGTGTTCTCCTTCTTGTTCTTCCTCTCATTTTCCTCCCTAGCATTAGTTGCTTCGGTGGGATTTGAGAGAGAAGGACTTGGGCACTCCGTGTGCCCTTGCCATTGCATTTGGTGCATCAGTTTGAGTTCTCCACGGTGATACGTGGAAGTTACAAGTTGAGAAGCTTATTACTCTTGGGTGCTTGGTACCCTTGAGCTTGTTCCTCTTGGGTGCTTGGGCGCCCTAGATGGTTGGTGGTGTTCGGAGCTCAATCATTGTGGTGTAAAGCTCTGGGCAAGCGTCGGGGTCTCCAATTAGGTTGTGGAGATCGCCCCGAGCAATTTGACGGGTACCGGTGACCGCCCCCAAGGGTTGCCAAAGTGTACGGGTTCGGTGACCGCCCCCAAGGGTTGCCATTTGTACGGGTTCGGTGACCGCCCTCAAGGGTCCCTTAGTGGAATCACGACATCTTGCATTGTGCGAGGGCGTGAGGGGATTATGGTGGCCCTAGTGGCTTCTTGGGGAGCATTGTGCCTCCACACCGCTCCAAACGGAGATTAGCGTCCGCAAGGGTGTGAACTTCGGGATACATCGTCGTCTCCGCGTGCCTCGGTTATCTCTTACCCGAGCCCCTTCACTTATGCACTTTACTTTGTGATAGTCATATTGTTTCTTGTCATATATCTTGCTATCACATAGTTGCTTATCTTGCTTAGCATAAGTTGTTGGTGCACATATGTGAGCCTAGTTGTTTTAGGTTTTGTGCTTGACAAACTAACCGCTAGGTTTATTCCACATTTGTTAAAGCCTAAACCGTAATTATTTTAAAAACGCCTATTCACCCCCCTCTAGGCGACATCGATGATCTTTCAATTTGTTTAGTTAAAAGTTAGCCATTGCAACTTTGTGTACTTCATTTGTGTCCAACGACCAGACCAAGACCGCTTTCGGATCCCCACCTTTATCAATACTTCATCCATATTTACAATATTCAGATTTCTTTTATCATATTCTTACTTGTTCTTCGATTGCATGCAGGAATAGACCTTCATGGCCAGGTTGATTATGCTCCGGCGTGGTCAATAACCTCTCGGAGTTGGTTTAGCGATTGCTAAGGCGCAACGTCGTGCACGTTTGTAGTCGGGTCGTCAAAGTCGTCTCCACCAAATCGATAGTTATCATCTCATTGAAATATCGGGACACCCTCGCCTCTATAAAGTGGTATCAGTTTTCAGGTTGCTCGGTGAGAATTTCCAGTTATCCCTAGATTAGATTTATTTTCTTACCTATTGTCCAAGAAAAAGCCACACACAAAAAGTTAGATATATTCATCCTTTGTCCAAGCCAGTCTGAGCCTTTTCAATTTTCTTTTCATTGTTTTCTTTGTTGAATTTGCGGTTGCATCGCGTGTCGAGTGGCTGGTCTTAGTGTCTAGTTCATTTAGAGTTTCGAGTTCTATTCACATTAGTCACGTCATCGCTGCATCATTATTCCTTCCGATGTCCATCAGCTCCATCCATCAATTTCCACCACGTGCCACCCATCATTCATTGTCATCATCATAGTTGAGGTCATTCGCATCTTTGCTTGATCTAATCTGCATCTTATCTAGTTTGTTTTGGAAAGAGGGAGAGAGAGAAAAGTTCGAAAGAAAAGAGAGAGAAAAAAAGTTAAAAAAAGTTAGAGAAAGAAAAAGAAAAAAATGTGAGAAAAAAGGAGCGAAGAAAAAAAATCGAATCTATCTAGACTCAATTTCGTACCTGAATTCGGATTGAAATCTGTTTTGCGCACTATTCAGTAAAACAGGCATAACTTCCTCATACAAAGTCCGTTTTGGCTCCGCGAGTACTCAAAATAAAGCTAGTTACGAGCCGATCTAAATAGTTTCAGAAGCTTTATTAATATTTGACACCTCAAAATCGGCTTCTAAATAGGTCTTTTTGTCCTTCGAAGTTTGCGAACACAACTTGTTCTAGTTTTTCAGGTTAGTTTTAGAATTTTTGACTCCTCATATCAACTCAGAATTGAGTGATTCTTTTTGCATTTGAAAGCTTGAGTCAGTGCCATTCTTGAGAAAAATTATCAGAAAATTGGTACAAACTTTTCCATAGGAAAGTATAAGAGAAAGTTGTTGGTATATCCTGTTTGGCAGTTGTTTCACATCATTATCTTTACTGCTATTGTGATCTTCACTTTTATCTTGTTGTCCAGAGCTACTTCATATCCTTTATTGATGCTAGTTGTGCTACTCCATGACCTCATTAGCGTTCTAGGCTCACGTCTCTAGTCCGATCTAGCCTAGGACCACCACAGTACCGGCGTTGAGCATTTATTCAACATTGCATCTCTGAATTGATTATTGCTAATATTTTGCTACCATATATTTAAGCCTTCCAAGCTCCACATATTTCTACATCGTGTATACATACGTTCCCCCCGCAATCGCTTTATTCAATCTTTGAAGTTATTTGACAGCGTTGGTTGCTTGTCACCACCTGTTGCATGGTAAGAACTTGTAAGATATTGATATTTCCTTTACTATGAGTGTTTTACCACCACATCCTAGTAGTTCATAGGAACATTATTTTTGGATTTTGTTTCTTGCTTTCTACTAATTCTGACAGGTTCCGGAGTTATTAGTTCTTGGGCTTCAATGATCGTGGGAGACATGCCACCACCTAATCAAATACTACAACCGTCACAAGAGGTACACAAACATCCAAACGTACATGATCCGATTAATGTTTCTATACCACCATTTAATGGCCATTTTAGACTTGCTTTATGTATTGCATGGGAGTTCGACATAAATAATTTATTTGCTTCCCATAATTTTGCTGACTGTAAAAAAGTTAAGGTCGCGGTTGGTTCTTTCACTGGTTATGCTTTAGTTTGGTGGAATGAATACTGTCGGTTAAACCCTGATTATATACCTACTACTTGGGATGGTTTAAAACATGTCATGAGAGATAGATTCGTTGATGTTTATTATACTCGTGCATGATTAAAAAAAATACAATATTTAAAACAAGGCAGTGACACGGTAACAAAATACTATGATGATTTACAAATTACATTGTTGCACTCATTTTTAGAAGAAAGTGAAGAAGATTTTATGGATAGATTTTGGGGAGGATTAAACCGTGATATTCAAGAGATACTAATTCATGAAGAGTGTTATTTGATACGTCTCCGTCGTATCTATAATTTTTGATTGTTCCATGCCAATATTATTCAACTTTCATATACTTTTTGGCAACTTTTTATATTATTTTTGGGACTAACATATTGATCCAGTGCCCAGTGCCAGTTCCTGTCTGTTGCATGTTTTTGGTTTCGCAGAATATCCATATCAAACGGAGTCCAAACGGGATAAAAACGAACAGAGCTTATTTTTGGAAAATATGGAAAATTTGGAAGGAAAATCAACGCGAACCAGTGCCCGAGGTGGTCACGAGGCAGGGGGCGCCCCCCCACTTGGGCGCGCCCCCTACCCTCGTGAGCCCACTGTAAGGCGGTTGACGCTCTTCTTTTGCTGCAAGAAAGATAATATTCGGAAAAAATCACGGCGAAGGTTTCAGGCCAATCGGAGTTACGGATCTCCATATATACACGAAACGGTGAAACAGAGCCAGAAGAGAACGCAGAACCAGAGAGAGACAGAGAGATAGATCCAATCTCAGAGGGGCTCTCGCCCCTCCCACGCCATGGGAGCCAAGGACCAGAGGGGAAACCCTTCTCCCATCTAGGGAGGAGGTCAAGGAAGAAGAAGAAGAAGCGGTGCCCTCTCCCCCTTGCTTCCGGTGGCGCCGGAGCGCTGCCGGGGCCATCACCATCACCGCCATCTTCACCAACAACTTCACCGCCATCATCACCAACTCTTCCCCCCTCTATGCAGCGGTGTAACCTCTCTCTTACCCGCTATAATCTCTACTTAAACATGGTGCTCAACGCTATATACTATTTCCCAATGATGTATGGCTATCCTATGATGTTTGAGTAGATCTGTTTTGTCCTAATGGCTATTTGATGATCGTGATTGGTTTGAGTTGTATGTTTTATTATTGATGCTGTCCTGTGGTGATCTCCGTGTCGCGCAAGCGTGAGGGATTCCCACTGTAGGGTTTGCAATATGCTTATGATTTGCTTATGGTGGGTGGCGTGAGTGATAGAAGCACAGACCCGAGTAAGTAGGTTGTTTGCGTATGGGATAAAGGGGACTTGATACTTGAATGCTATGGTTGGGTTTTACCTTATCTTTAGTAGTTGCGGATGCTTGCTAGAGTTCCAATCATAAGTGCAGATGATCCAAGTAGAGAAAGTATGTTAGCTTACGCCTCTCCCTCAAATAAAATTGGAATAATGATTACCGTTCTAGTTATCGATTGCCTAGGGACAAATAACCTTCTTGTTGACAAAAGCTCTCTACTAAAACTAATTTAGTTGTGTCTTCATCTAAACAGCCCCTAGCTTTTATTTACGTGCTCTTTACTTTCTTGCAAGCCTATCCAAAAACACCTACAAAGTACTTCTAGTTTCATACTTGTTCTAGGTAAAGCGAACGTTAAGCGTGCGTAGAGTTGTATCGGTGGACGATAGAACTTGAGGGAATATTTGTTCTACCTTTAGCTCCTCGTTGGGTTCGACACTCTTACTTATCGAAAGAGGCTACAATTGATTCCCTATACTTGTGGGTTATCAAGACCTTTTTCTGGCACCGTTGCCGGGGAGCAATAGCGGGGGTGAATATTCTCGAGTGTGCTTGTTTGCTTTATCACTAAGTAATTTTTATTTGCTTTTCTTAGTTGTTTTCTATCTTTAGTTATGGCTAGGAAATGCAAAATACCAAAAAAATTAGTTGTACCTACTGAACCAATGGTTGAAGAACCACTCAAAATCTATCACACTGCTGAAGCTTATTACTTGGATCATCTTCGATCCCTATGTGCTCGTGCTGAAACCCCAACTAGCTTAGTTGAAGGCAAATCCTTAGATGAGCATGCTTGTTATGTGCGACACCGAATATCTGAAAAAGGTAAAACTTTACTGGATCAAATTCATTGTTTGCAATGCTATGCTTGGAATTTATGTGAAATATATGATTATACTTGTTGTTCTGAAGACCCTAAGAAACACCTTCCCTACCAATGTTTGTTTAGTGATAATGGAATCGTATCTTCGTATGCTAAGGGTGTTTACAATTACTATGATGTTCAACAAATTGAAGAATTTGTTGCTTTTAAGGGTGCTTATGAAATTGCTTCTTTGATTGAAAAGTATGATGCTACTTTTCACAAATCTGAAAATTTTGCTATACTTAAATATTGCTATGATAATTATGCTTCTAATGCTTATGTTAAACCATATATTGAGAACTACTCCGCTGTCCAAGAAGAGACTAATATTTTGCAGGAGTCTGTGGAAGAAGAAATTGATGATACTGTGAGATCATTGGATGAAAAAGATGATGAGGAGAGCGAAGAACAAAAGGAGAAAGAGCGGATTAGATACCCGTGTCCACCTTCTAATGAGAGTAACTCTTCAACTCATACATTGTTTAATTTCTCTTCGTGCTTACCGGGGATGATTGCTATGATGACTATTATGATCACATTGATTCTCTTGAAATATCCCTTTTTGATGATGCTTGCTATGCTTGTGGCCAAGATACCAATATGAATTATGCTTATGGAGATGAACTTGCTATAGTTCCTTATGTTTAACATGAAATTGTTGCTATTGCACCCACGCATGATAGTCCTATTATCTTTTTGAATTCTCCTGATTACACTATATCAGAGAAGTTTGCTTTTATTAAGGATTATATTGATGGGTTGCCTTTTACCGTTGCACATGATGATTTTGATGAATATAATATGCATGTGCTTGCTTCTCCTACTTGCAATTATTATGAGATAGGAACTATATCTCCACCTCTCTATGTTTCCAATATGATAAAATTGCAAGAAACTGTTTATACTATGCATTGGCCTTTACTTTGTGTGCATGAATTGTTCTTTTATGACATGCCGATGCATAGGAAGAGAGTTAGACTTCGTCATTACATGATATATGTTACCTTGTGCTCACCACTAAATTACAAATCATTGTTGATTCAAATTGGCTTTGATATACCTTGGGATCCAGGTGGATTCACTACTTGAGCACTACATGCCTAGCTTAATGGCTTTAAAGAAAGCGCTGCCAGGGAGACAACCCGAAAGTTTTAGAGAGTCATTTATTTATGTTTAGTGCTTTTATATAGTTTAAAAACAACAAAAATAAAGAGGGAAACCCAAAAAAATTTCAAAAAGAAAAGCGAAAGTGAGAAAGACAAGCATTGTTGAAGTGGGAGCTAGCCTTGAACTTTGTTCATGCTCACGGAAACTTTGTGAATCTTGATTACAGAAACTTTTCAATAAAAATAATTATCGCCTTATACAATTCCATTTTATTATAAAAATAATGTGCCGAGGTTTGCCTTTAGGATGTTTACGATGCTTGTTGGTTTGTGCGGTGCAGGACAGAAACTTTGGCTGTAGTGCACGGATTTTAATTTTTTACTGGAACGTTAAATGGTTCTGATTCTTTTTGCACTTCCTTTATATACAAATTGATTATTTTTCCTAATTTTTTCAGAATTGTTCAAGTATCAGAAGTATGGTGAATGTTCATATTGTTGCAGACTGTTCTGTTTTATACAGATTCTGTTTTTGATGCATAGTTTGCTTATTTTGATGAAACTATCAATTTATATCAGTGGATTAAGCCATGAAAAAGTTATATTACAGTAGACACAATGCAAAAACAAAATATGAATTGGTTTACAACAGTACCTAGAGTAGTGATTTTCTTTATTATACTAATGGATCTTACTGAGTTTTCTGTTGAAGTTTTGTGTGGATGAAGTGTTCGATGATCGAGAAGGTTTCGATGTGAGAAGAAGGAAGAGAGGCAAGAGCTCAAGCTTGGGGATGCCCGAGGCACCCCAAGTAAATATTCAAGGAGACTCAAGCGTCGAAGCTTGGGGATGCTAGGGAGGCATCCCCTCTTTCTTCAACAAGTATCGATATGTTTTCGGATTCGTTTCGTTCATGCGATATGTGCAAGTCTTGCAGCGTCTTTTGCATTTAGGTTTTTTTATGCACCATTCTGGTATGAGATGGTCCTTGGTTGATTTATAGAATGATCTTTGCACTTCACTTATATCTTTTGAGTATGGCTTTATAGAATGCTTCATGTGCTTCACTTATATCATTTGAAGTTTGGATTGCCTGTTTCTCTTCACTTAGACAACCGCCATTAGTAGAATGCTCTTTTGCTTCACTTATATTTGTTAGAGTGTGAGCATATCTTTTGTAGAAAGAATTAAAACTCTCTTGCTTCACTTATATCTATTTAGAGAGATGACAGGAACTGGTCATTCACATGGTTAGTCATAAAATCCTACATAAAACTTGTAGATCGCTGAATATGATATGTTTGATTCCTTGCAATAGTTTTGCCATATAAAGATGGTGATATTAGAGTCGTGCTAGTTGAGTAATTGTGAAATTGAGAAATACTTTTGTTGAGGTTTGCAAGTCCCGTAGCATGCACGTATGGTGAACCATTATGTAACGAAGTCGGAGCATGAGGTGTTTATTGATTGTCTTCCTTATGAGTGGCGGTCGGGGACGAGCGATGGTCTTTTCCTACCAATGTATCCCCCTAGGAGCATGCGCGTAGTACTTTGTTTTGATGACTAATAGATTTTTGCAATAAGTATGTGAGTTCTTTATGACTAACGTTGAGTCCATGGATTATACGCACTCTCACCCTTCCATCATTGCTAGCCTTTTCGGTACCGTGCATTGCCCTTTCTCACCTCGAGAGTTGGTGCAAACTTCGCTGGTGCATCCAAACCCCGTGATATGATACGCTCTGTCACGCATAAACCTCCTTATATCTTCCTCAAAACAGCCACCATACCTACCTATCATGGCATTTCCATAGCCATTCCGAGATATATTGTCATGCAACTTCCATCATCATCATATACATGACTTGAGCATTTATTGTCATATTGCTTTGCATGATCGTAAGATAGCTAGCATGATGTTTTCATGGCTTGTCCATTTTTTGATGTCATTGATACGCTAGATCATTGCACATCCCGGTACACCGCCGGAGGCATTCATATAGAGTCATATCTTTGTTCTAGTATCGAGTTGTAATATTGAGTTGTAAGTAAATAAATGTGTGATGATCATCATTATTAGAGCATTGCCCCAGTGAGGAAAGGATGATGGAGACTATGATTCCCCCACAAGTCGGGATGCGACTCTGGACGAAAAAAGGCCATAAAAAGAGAAGGCCCAAAAAAACAAAAAAAGAAAAGAAAAAAAAAGATAAAACAAAAAAATGAGAGAAAAAGAGAGAAGGGGAAATGTTACTATCCTTTTTCCACACTTGTGCTTCAAAGTAGCACCATGTTCTTCATATAGAGATTCTCTTGAGTTATCACTTTCATATACTAGTGGGAATTTCATTATAGAACTTGGCTTGTATATTCCAACGATGGGCTTCCTCGAATGCCCTAGGTCTTCATGAGCAAGCAAGTTGGATGCACACCCACTTAGTTTCAGTTTGAGCTTTCATATACTTATAGCTCTAGTGCATCTGTTGCATGGTAATCCCTACTCCTCACATTGATATCTATTAATGGGCATCTCCATAGCCCGTTGATACGCCTAGTTGATGTGAGACTTTCTCCCTTTTTGTCTTCTCCACATAACCCCTATCATCATATTCTATTCCACCTATAGTGCTATGTCCATGGCTCACGCTCATGTTTTGCGTGGAAGTTGAAAAGGTTTGAGAAACATCAAAAGTACGAAACAATTGCTTGGCTTGTCATCGGGGTTGTGCATGATGTGAATGCTTTGTGTAGTGAAGATGGAGCATAGCCAGACTATATGATTTTGTAGGGATGAGCTTTCTTTGGCTATGTTATTTGAATAAGACATAATTGCTTGGTTGGTATGCTTGAAGTATTATTGTTTTTATGTCAAATGATAGACTATTGCTTTGAATCACTCATATCTTAATATTCATGCCATGATTAGACATATGATCCAGATTATGCTAGGTAGCATTCCACATCAAAAATTATCTTTTTTTATCATTTACCTACTTGAGGACGAGCAGGAATTAAGCTTGGGGATGCTGATACGTCTCCGTCATATCTATAATTTTTGATTGTTCCATGCTAATATTATTCAACTTTCATATACTTTTTGGCAACTTTTTATATTATTTTTGGGACTAACATATTGATCCAGTGCCCAGTGCCAGTTCCTGTCTGTTGCATGTTTTTGGTTTCGAACAATATCCATATCAAGCGGAGTCCAAACGGGATAAAAACGGACGGAGCTTATTTTTGGAAAATATGGAAAATTTGGAAGGAAAATCAACGCGAACCAGTGCCCGAGGTGGTCACGAGGCAGGCCCCCCCTTAGGGTGCGCCCCCTACCCTTGTGAGCCCACCGTAAGGTGGTTGGCGCTCTTCTTTTGCCGCAAGAAAGCTAATATTCGGAAAAAAAATCATGGCGAAGGTTTCAGGCCAATCGGAGTTACGGATATCCATATATACACGAAACAGTGAAACAGAGTCAGAAGAGAACGCAGAACCAGAGAGAGACAGAGAGACAGATCCAATCTCGGAGGGGCTCTCGCCCCTCCCACGCCATGGGAGCCAAGGAACAGAGGGGAAACCCTTCTCCCATCTAGGGAGGAGGTCAAGGAAGAAGAAGAAGAAGGGGGCCCCTCTCCCCCTTGCTTCCGGTGGCGCCGGAGCGCTGCCGGGGCCATCACCATCACCGCCATCTTCACCAACAACTTCACCGCCATCATCACCAACTCTTCCCCCCTCTATGCAGCGGTGTAACCTCTCTCTTACCCGCTGTAATCTCTACTTAAACATGGTGCTCAACGCTATATATTATTTCCCAATGATGTATGGCTATCCTATGATGTTTGAGTAGATCTGTTTTGTCCTAATGGCTATTTGATGATCATGATTGGTTTGAGTTGTATGTTTTATTATTGGTGTTGTCCTATGGTGCTCTCCGTGTCGCGCAAGCGTGAGGGATTCCCGCTGTAGGGTTTGCAATATGCTTATGATTTGCTTATGGTGGGTGGCGTGAGTGACAGAAGCACAAACCCGAGTAAGTAGGTTGTTTGCGTATGGGATAAAGGGGACTTGATACTTTAATGCTATGGTTGGGTTTTACCTTAATGAATCTTTAGTATTTGCGGATGCTTGCTAGAGTTCCAAACATAAGTGCATATGATCCAAGTAGAGAAAGTATGTTAGCTTATGCCTCTCCCTCAAATAAAATTGCAATAATGATTATCGTTCTAGTTATCGATTGCCTAGGGACAAATAAACTTCTTGTTGACAAAAGCTCTCTACTAAAACTAATTTAGTTGTGTCTTCATCTAAACAGCCCCTAGCTTTTATTTACATGCTCTTTACTTTCTTGCAAGCCTATCCAAAAACACTTACAAAGTACTTCTAGTTTCATACTTGTTCTAGGTAAAGCGAACGTTAAGCGTGCGTAGAGTTGTATCGGTGGTCGATAGAACTTGAGGGAATATTTGTTCTACCTTTAGCTCATCGTTGGATTCGGCACTCTTACTTATCGAAAGAGGCTACAATTGATTCCCTATACTTGTGGGTTATCATTATTCTATCGACCATTTGTTTCGTCTTGCTTGCAAAGCTGAACAGAAAATAAAACGACGTGTTGCCCACAAGGAGAACAAGCGAACAGTGCACATTCCAACTATTGATACAGATGTTTGTTCAACTACTAGGCGTACTATAACAACCACATCCGTTGTTGCGAGGACTACATCATCACCATGTGACACATCACCACCGAGAGTGCCTACATCATCTGAATTGATTATAAGAGAGGTAATGACAAAGGTACAGATTTTCCACTTTCGCATGAGGATGATGCATGCCTAGTTAACTTGAATACATCATGTGTTGAGTCACCTATTTATTTGAGCACACCACCTATTTTAGAGAATCATGTTACTGTCATGAATGCGTCATGTGATCAATCAACTGAAATACCAACAATTTTGAGTGCACCCATTGAATTAACTGTTGATGCAAAAGAAACCATGTTTAATCATTTTTATATGACCTCTAATCTTGGTGATGATTCTGTGACCAATGACTTATTGCATGTTTGCTTATTTAAGCATGTTGTGGCATGTAAATTTGGTGCAAGTAAGGTTTATTCACCAATGTTGGGATGGTTTAATGATGAACATTGTCAACCTTTTGAAATGAATAAGAGCTTCACTTATATATGCAAACTAAGTTGCAATATTTTCATGCCTTCTACTTCTTGTGATAATATTTTGGCTTCAGATTTTATGAACTATGAGACTTACTCCTGTATACATGTGTCATATGTGCAAAAACTAAGGGAGGTAAAAATGGATGACATATACATATACAATATGCACACATTGTCTCTTTTGTTAGCCACATTTGAGATTAAGCAACGCCGAGGACGGCTTTATTTTAAAGAAGGGGAGGATGATGAGGACATGACTACCTTGGATACGACCAAAAGTATTGCATACATGTATATTTGTGAGGTGATTTCTAATGCAAACTATGCAATAATTTATTTATGTCATCCAGGACAAAGATACTTCACAAACTTTTGTGTCATGTTTAATTGCAGGTGTATGGGACATTTTTACAACCCACATATGAAGATAAGGGGAAAAAGAAGTTTAGGTGTTGTTCAAAAAGTCTTCTCACGTCACTTTTGGGCCAAGAGAAGATAGAGTCCAAGTCTCTCATGTTCTGGATTCAAATTCGGACTACACAAACATACCTGACTCAAAACGCCAATAACTATTTCATACGGACTCTGAATTGGGTGATTTTTTTGGAAAGTAAATTTCGTGCTTTTTCCAACCTAATTGGATTCACCTTAAAATTCGTCTAGAGCGTTGAGTTATCGACGAAACAATCTGACGCTGCAGCAGAATCCGAGTCAAACTATAAGTCCAAAGGTGTTGCATTCTACTTCTTAAGCATGCGTTGGTTTTCCCTCGAAGAGGAAAGGGTGATACAGCAAAGTAGCGTAAGTATTTCCCGCAGTTTTTTAGAACAAGGTATCAATCCAGTAGGAGACTACATGCAAGTCGCCTAGTACATGCACAAACAATCAAGAACCTTGCAACCAACGCGATAAAGGGGTTGGCAATCCTTCACGGCCACTTGCAAAGTGAGATCTGATAAAGATAATAAGATAAACATTTTTGGTATTTTTGTTATATAGATTGGAAAATAAAGATTGCAAAATAAAATAAATATTAAACTAGAATTATAGATTAGAAACTTATATGATGTAAAGTAGACCCGGGGCCATAGGTTTCACTAGTGGCTTCTCTCAAGATAGCATGTATTACGGTGGGTGAACAAATTACTGTCGAGCAATTGATAGAAAAGCGCATAGTTATGATGATATCTAAGGCAATGATCATGAATATAGGCATCACGTTCGTGTCAGTAGACCGAAACGATTCTGCATCTACTACTGTTACTCCACACATCGACCGCTATCCAGCATGCATCTAGAGTATTAAGTTCATAAGAACAGAGTAACGCATTAAGATGACATGATGTAGAGGATAAACTCAAGCAGTATGATATAAACCCCATATTTTTATCCTCGATGGAAACAATACAATACGTGCCTTGCTGCCCCTGCTATCACTGGGAAAGGACGCCGCAAGATTGAACCCAAAGCTAAGCACTTCTCCCATTGCAAGAAAGATCAATCAAGTAGGCCAAACTAAACCGATAATTGGAAGAGACTTGCAAAGATATCAAATCATGCATATAAGAATTTGGAGAAAAACCAAATAATATTCATAGATAATCAAATTCATAAACTCACAATTCATCGGGTCTCGGCAAACACACGCAAAAGAGTATTACATCGAATAGATCTCCAAGAACATCGAGGAGAACTTTGTATTGAGAACCAAAGAGAGAGGAGAAGCCATCTAGCTAATGGTTGGGGAACGTAGTAATTTCAAAAAAATTCCTATGCACATGCAAGATCATGGTGATGCATAGCAACGAGAGAGAAGAGTATCGTCCACGTACCCTCGTAGACCGTAAGCGGAAGAGTTATGAGAACGCGGTTCATGTAGTCGAACGTCTTCACGATACGACCGATCCAAGTACCGAACGCATGGCACCTCCGAGTTCAGCACACGTTCAGCTTGATGACGTCCCACGAACTCCGATCTAGCAGAGCTTCAGAGGAGAGCGATACGTCTCCAACGTATCTATAATTTTTGATTGCTCCATGCTATATTATCTTCTGTTTTGGATGTTTATGGGATTTATTATAAGGGCCATTTGCATTTCTGTCCCTAACTCGAACTACCTAATCAGATATACCCCTAATTCGAAAGACTGCTAAAAAATGCCCCTCCGCCGTTACGTGCCCTTACAGAAATGCCCTTTTGCGCCGTTACCGTCCGGTCAAACAACTTTGACCGTCCTGAAAAAAATAGCAAAAAAATTTAAAAAAATCTAAAATTTTGTGAGATCGAAGATACTCATGTGCGCAAGGTGCGTGCAAATTTTTGTGCTATTTGGACATTCCAGGAGCTCATGGCGAGGAAAAACAGTTATTATGCACGCTAGTGAACAGTAAATTTGAAATAAAATAGCAAGAAAATTCAAAAAAATATGAATTTTTTTGGCATCAAAGAGGCTTGGGTGCACAAGGTGCTTGCAAGTTTTTGTGATCAAATGACTTGCGAGGAGCTCTCGCAAGAAAAAACAAAATAGTCATTTTTTCCCAAGTTTTTTCCCGGGCCAGATTTTGTTTTTTTCTCCACAAGCCCCTCCAATGTCCAAACACAACAAAAATTGGCACGCAACTTTTAGACCATAGCCTCTTTGATGCCAAAAAATTTCATATTTTTTTGAATTTTCTTGCTATTTTTTTGAATTTACTGTTCACAGGCTTACATATTTACTGTTTTTCCTTTGACACGAGCTCCTGGAATGCCCAAACAGCACGAAAAATTGCACGCACCTTGCGAACCTGAGTATCTTTGATCTCAGAAATTTTCAGATTTTTTAGACTTTTTTAGCTATTTTTTTGGGGCCGGTCAATGCCCTTTGACCGGCTTTGACCGGACGGTAACGGCGCAAAAGGGCATTTCTGTAAGGGCACGTAACGGCGGAGGGGCATTTTTGAGCAGGCTTTCGAATTAGGGGCAAATGTGAGTAGTGGGTTCGAGTTAGGGACACAGATGTAAAATACCCTTATTATAAACATTTATATTATTTTTGGGACTAACCTATTAACCCAGAGCCCAGTGCCAGTTTTAGTTTTTCCTTGTTTTAGAGTATCGCAGAAAAGGAAAATCAAACGGAGTCCAAGTGACCTGAAACTTCACGGAACTTATTTTTGGAAGGAAAGCAACCCGGGAGACTTGGAGTCCACGTCAAGGAAGCTTCGAGGAAGCCACGAGGTAGGGGGCGCGCCCTCCACCCTCGTGGGCCCCTCGTGGCTCCCCCGATGCACTTCTTCCGCCTATATATCTCCATATACCCTAAAATGATCGGAGAGCACAATAGATTGGGAGTTCCGCCGCCAAAAGCCTCCGTAGCCACCGAAAACCAATCTAGACCCGTTCCGGCACCCTGCCGGAGGGGGCAATCCCTCTCCGGTGGCCATCTTCATCATCCCGGTGCTCTCCATGACGAGGTGGGAGTAGTTCTCCCTCAGGGTTGAGGGTATGTACCAGTAGCTATGTGTTTCATCTCTCTCTCGTGTTCTTGATTTGGCACGATCTTGATGTATCACGAGCTTTGCTATTATATTTGGATCCTATGATGTCTTCTCCCCCCTCTACTCTCTTGTAATGGATTGAGTTTCCCCTTTGAAGTTATCTTATCGGATTGAGTCTTTAAAGATTTTAGAACACTTGATGTATGTCTTGCCATGCGTATCTGTGGTGACAATGGGATATCACGTGATTCACTTGATGTATGTTTTGGTGATCAACTTGCGGGTTCCGCCCATGAACCTATGCATAGGGGTTGGCACATGTTTTCGTCGTGATTCTTCGGTAGGAACTTTGGGGCACTCTTTGAGGTTCTATGTGTTGGTTGAATAGTTGAATCTGAGATTGTATGATGCATATCGTATAATCATACCCATGGATACTTGAGGTGACATTGGATTATCTAGGTGACATTAGGGTTTTGGTTGATTTGTGTCTTAAGGTGTTATTCTAGTACGAACTCTGGGGCTGTTTGTGACACTTATAGGAATAGCCCAACGGATTGATTGGAAAGAATAACTTTGAGGTTGTTTCGTACCCTACCATAATCTCTTCGTTTGTTCTCCGCTATTAGTGACTTTGAAGTGACTCTTTGTTGCATGTTGAGGGATAGTTATGTGATCCAATTATGTTATTATTGTTGAGAGAACTTGCACTAGTGAAAGTATGAACCCTAGGCCTTGTTTCCTAGCATTGCAATACCATTTGTGCTCACTTTTATCATTAGTTACCTTGCTGTTTTTATATTTTCAGATTACAAATACCCATATCTACTATCCATATACCACTTGTATCACCATCTCTTCGCCGAACTAGTGCACCTATACAATTTACCATTGTATTGGGTGTGTTGGGAACACAAGAGATTCTTTGTTATTTGGTTGCAGGGTTGCTTGAGAGAGACCATCTTCATCCAACGCCTCCTACGGATTGATAAACTTAGGTCATCCACTTGAGGGAAATTTGCTACTGTCCTACAAACCTCTGTACTTGGAGGCCCAACAACGTCTACAAGAAGAAGGTTGTGTAGTAGACATCAATCTCTTTTCTGGCGCCGTTGCCAGGGAGGTGAGTGCTTGAAGGTATATCTTTAGATCTTGCAATCAAGTCTTTTAGTTTCTTGTTTTATCACTAGTTTAGTTTATAAAATAAAATTACAAAAAAAATATGGAATTGAGTTTGTCTCACACGCTTCATCTTTTTAATATCTTTCGTGAGTATGATGGGAAGGAAAATTGTGCCAAAGTGTTAGAAGAAGAATGCATTAAAATGTTTGGCGTTAAATCTTTGAATGATGAGCATGATTGCAATGTTGTTAGTATGAACTCCTTGAATATCCATGGTACTAATGATGATTGCACTAGTTATGATGAAAATGTCTCGTATAAACATGTCAATTTTTGTGGAGTGCATTGGGTTTGTAAGTACACACCAAATAGGGAAGATAGATATTGCATGAGGCATAAGTACTTAGAAACTAAATTGTTGCAAGAAAGGCTAGTTGATTGTGCTAAAAATTTAAATTTTCTTGGCCGTACTTGTGGACTTTGCAATGAAAGTGGTCATTTAGCTATCCGATGCAAATTATTTCATGATCTAATCGTGTCCAAAAATTGTGATGACTTGATTTCCCTTGCACATTATAATGAATTTAGTTTTCTTATGGGCTACGAACAAATGAAACGTATAACTAACTATCTTCCAGTATTTGCCCGTGATAAACTTCTTGGCTTTGATCTAGAGGAAATTTATATGTATTGTGCGGTGAATTGTATTGAAAATCCTTATATTGCCAACTACATAAAGAAAAGAAAACAAATAGAAGATGAAGAGAATACTAATGAAAGGGAAGAGACTTCCCAATATCCTCCTATTATTTCTTATGATGAATCAGGTAACAAGGAGGAGCCTCCTATTCAACAATCTCATTAATAAGGAGCTCCAAAAAGAGGATTGAACCCACACATGATGTGGTGAAGAAGAAGAAAAGAAAAAGAAAGAGAGGTAAAAAGATATATCTCTCAAATAATGCTGCTCCTATTACTATTGTGCCTTATGAAAATATAATTGTGGAAGATAATGATACTTCTTATGATCTTGAAAATCTTTTTTGCACTTGCTTGGAAGAATATGATAATTGCTATACTATTGGTGCTATCCATACTATTGATGATGAAAGTGATTATGCTTATGATATGAAAAGGCCCAAGCTTGGGGATGCTATGTTTGATGAAGGTGATGTTTTTGAGAATATATTTTCTGCAATTAATGTTTTCCCCAATCTTGGGGATGCTACGTTTAATGAAGATGATATTTTTAGTCTCCCAAGTTTTGATATGCAAATTTATAATGATGATAGCATGCCTCCTACTTATGATGATTATTGTGATGATACTTATGCTATAAAAAGTAGTGATTATATTTACAAAACTTGTCATGATTATGGTTACCCCTTTTCTGAACATTACTCTTTTAATGTGGAAACAATTTTTAGTATTCGAGTTTCTTATGATACTCCCACTATTCCGAATGAGAAGAATTTTGCTTATGTAGAGAGTAATAAAATTTCTATGCTTGTAGATCATGAAAAGAATGCTTTAGGTGCTGGTTATATTGTTGAATTCATTCATGATGCTACTGAAAGTTATTATGAGGGAGGAATATATGCTTGTAGGAATTGCAACAATATCAAGTTTCCTCTCTATGTGCTTAAAGTTTTGAAGTTATGCTTGTTTTACCTTCCTATGCAAGTTGATTCTTGTTCCCACAAGTTGTTTTCTCACAAAACCCCTATGCATAGGAAGTGGGTTAGACTTAAATGTGCTAGTCATATTCTTCATGATGCTCTCTTTATGTTTCAATTCTTATCCTTTATGTGAGCATCATTGAAATCATCATGCCTAGCTAGGGGTGTTAAACGATTGCGCTTGTTGGGAGGAAACCCAACTTCATTTTTGTTCCTTGCCTTTTGCTCCTGTTTAGTAATAAATAATTTATCTAGCCTCTGTTATTATTGAGTTTTTATGTTCTAATTAGTGTTTGTGCCAAGTAGAACCGTTGGGAAGACTTGGGGAAAGTCTTGTTGATCTTGCTGTAAAAAACAGAAACTTTAGCGCT